>NC_061100.1:64668061-64669718 GCF_015104395.2 Macrobrachium nipponense
TATATATATATATATATATATATATATATATATATATGTATATATATATATATATATATATATATATATATATGGTATATATATATATATATATATATATGGTATATATATATATATGTATATATATACATAATATATATATATATATATATATATATATATATATATATACTGATCTATAATGTTCCTTTAATATCTAATATATATATCGAGCTACAATGTCCTTTATATCTAATTCGGTAACCTCGGAATAATATATCATATGCTTAACCGAAGGGGAATTTTTTCTCGATAATAGATTTGCCTGGACCAGGGCGCGAACCTATGGATCCTTTCAAACCCAGGAACGTCAGCTTTACCTACTACACCTCTCGCGGTGGTGTAGTAGGTAAAGCTTCACTGACGTTCCTGGGTTTGAAAGGATCCATAGGTTCGCGCCCTGGTCCAGGCAAATCTATTATCGAGAAAAAATTCCCCTTCGGTTAAGCATATATGAAAATATATTAATTCCGAGGTAGAGCGAATTAGATATTAAAGGACATAGTAGCTCGATATATGTATATGAATCACGGAAATGTGATATGACTTATATATATATATATATATATATATATATATATATATATATATATATATATATATATATATATATACATAATATATATATATATATATATATATATATATATATATATATATATATATATATATATATATATATATATATATATATAATATATATATATATATATATATATTATATATATATATATATATATATATATATATAATATAGTATATAATATATATATAATGCAGTGGGTACCTTGAGATACGAAATTAATCCGTTCCGAGGCGGCCATCGTATCATGAGTTTTTCGTATCTTGAAACGCATTTTACATGTAAAATGCCTAATCCGTTCCAAGCCCTCCAAAAACGCCGCAGTAAATTATATTTCCAGGCCTACAAGACATGTTCTAGGGTTACGACGCCGATCCGACGGAAGAAATATGACTCCAAAAAGGCAAAATACTTTACATACTTGAGTAATATTCAACTGCATGTAATGTTCAACCCAATTTTTACTGCATATATTAGGACTTTAGCATATGTCCCTTAGCAATAAGCCTAGCCTATGTTAGCGGTTGCTACTGTAGCCTAGTCTATGATTCTGACATCTAAACCTAAGAAGCTAAAAGCTTAGAATATGCCAATAAAATGTATAAATAATCAGTATGTACTCATTTCAAATAATTATTAATTAATCATTAACTATAATACACAAACAAACAACAAAAATACCTTCCAATCGTTTGTTTACATTCAG
The DNA here is from genome assembly GCF_015104395.2 of Macrobrachium nipponense. Lineage (NCBI taxonomy): Eukaryota > Metazoa > Arthropoda > Malacostraca > Decapoda > Palaemonidae > Macrobrachium > Macrobrachium nipponense. The sequence goes on from NC_061100.1 coordinate 64,669,390, forward strand.
CTCTTACGAGTACTGAACGAACGCCAAGCAATCACTTTTCCTAGGACAGAGTAAGTCATACATTTTCATCAGTATCTCTCTTCAACTAATGAAGCTACCAAATAGTATAATAACCATTCATTTCTATTCTTTATTCTATCTTTACCTAATGGAGATACCGAGTTACTGACAGCTATGATGAGACATATACGTAACGTAATATTAAAACAGAAGAAGAATTCTAAAAATACGTATTTGTTGGCTTCGATGATAGCAGTCTGATTTATTTGATATTTTATGATATCTAATTCCCAATTTTTTTTATTAAATGTATTGCATGTACTCATTTC
>NC_061100.1:64680218-64685218 GCF_015104395.2 Macrobrachium nipponense
ATGCGCCCAATTATTAGTACTGTAGGATCAATTGCTTATAAACTATCTAAATATCTTACTAAACTGTTATCCCCGCTACTAGGAACTGTACCTAATTCACACATCCGAAATTCTCTTGATCTTGTGGAAAAATTAAATAACATTGTATTAAACCCTAGCGATATTTTTGTCAGTTTTGATGTATGTTCTTAGTTTACAAAAGTCCCTATTGACTCTGTGCTAGAATATTTAAGTAATGAACTTGTACTGCATGAATTGCCTATGTCCGTTAGTCATATAATTTCCTTAATTAAGTTATGTATTTGTGATTGCAGATTTATTTTTAATATTTGGTATGGCCATGGGTAACCCTTTATCACCTCTCCTTTCAAACTTATATATGGAATTTTTTGAGAGACAACACCTCCCGAATATCACACTTATCCCCTTAAAATGGTACCGATATGTCGATGATATCTTAGTAGTCTTACCTGGTGGTATCAATGTAAATGATTTACTGTCTAAATTGAATAATTTAGTGCCATCCATAAAATTCACTGTTGAAATTGAAAATAACAATGTCATCCCTTTCCTAGATGTATTAATACATAGAGAATCTTTCCAATGCAAATTCAGTATTTATAGAAAACCCACAAATAATTTAACATATGTACATTTTTATCCTGGCCACCATCTTAATATTAAAATTTCAATTTTTTCTTCTATGTTCCAACGCGCTTTGCGTATCACGAGTCCACAATACCTGGACCAAGAAATAGAATACATAAAAAAGATAGGAAACGATCTCTGCTACCCGCCTCATTTAATTGATTTATGTTATCAAAAAGCTCATAAAAGGTTTTATAATGTTGCTATTAATGAAAAAGAAATGCCTAAAAATGTACTTAGCTTACCTTATTTTCATGGATTTGAAACCATAAAATCAATATTTAAATCGTTTAATGTTAATGTAGTGTTCTCTTATAACAATACCATTAAAGATATGCTAATTAAGAATAGTCTCGTAACAAATAACAACATCATTTACAAAATTCCTTGTAAGGATTGCCCATCGTTTTACGTTGGTCAGTCTAGTAAAAATTTATGTGTTCGGATTAAGCAGCATATGTATTCAGTTTGAACAGCCCAGACTTCAAATGCACTGCTTATCTATCTGAGAGAAAAATCTCATTATATTAATTGGGGTGATACCTCGGTAATTGCTAGATCTAATGATTACTCGCATGTTTCAAGAAATTTACTGGAATCGGCAATTATACAAATCACTAATAAAAACAACCTAAATCTTAGTCTGGGAATGTACCATTTGGACCCATATATTTGTAAGATGTTTATGAAGGACCTCAAAATAAATGAACAACTAATAAATTAGTCCCACATGTATATAGTTAATAATTTTCTCTCTCTCTCTCTCTCTCTCTCTCTCCTCTCTCTGGTTCTCGATATTCTCTCTCCCTCTTTCTCGTTGTTCGATATATATATATATATATATATATATATATATATATATATATATATATATATATATATATATATATATTTATATTTTCTTTCGTCTTTTCATTAATAATAATTTTTGTTGGGAAAATTTGTGTAAAAATTCATGATATTAAATTGTATATGCTCCCGTGTTGTTTTCAAAATGTACTGTTCTTCTGGAAAAATCACTTGTTTACTGTGGGTATCCTTCAAGGTGTGGCTAGCCTATGACTCCTCCTCCCTGTAAGAGTGAAAATCGCCCTTATGGCTAATCTGGTAGTGTCAGTTTTTGTATATTAAGCCTTCTTTTGACTATGGTGTTCTTTGTAAAATCAGTATGCCTCAGTAAAGGGTCCGAATAGGACCGAAAGTACTCGGCTAACTTGCTTTTTTAATTTTTTTTCCTTTGTGGTAAAAAAACCTTTATATATATATATATATATATATATATATATATATATATATATAGATATATATATATATATGATATAATATATATATATATATATATATATATATATATACATATATATATGTATATATATATATATATATATATATATATATATATATATATATATATATATATATATATATATATATATATATATATATATATGTATATATATATATATATATATATATATATGTATATAGTATATATATATATATATATATATATATATAATATATATATATATATATATATATATATATATATATATATATATATATATATATATATATATATATATATATATATATATATATATATATATATATATATATATATATATTAATTCTCTCTCTCTCTCTCTCTCTCTCTCTCTCTGGTTCGATATTCTCTCTCCCTCTTTCTCTTGTTCGATATATATATATATATATATATATATATATATATATATATATATATATATATATATATATATATATATTTATATTTTCTTTCGTCTTGTCCTTAATAATAATTTTTGTTGGGAAAATTTGTGTAAAAATTCATGATATTAAATTGCATATGCTCCCGTGTTGTTTTCAAATGTACTGTTTTTCTGGAAGAATCACTTGTTTACTGTGGGTATCCTTCAAGGTGTGGCTAGCCTATGACTCCTCCTCCCTGTAGAGTGAAAATCGCCCTTATGGCTAATCTGGTAGTGTCAGTTTGTATATTAAGCCTTCTTTTGACTATGGTGTTTTTCTTTGTAAAATAAGTATGTGCCTCAGTAAAGGGTCCGAATAGGACCGAAATTACTCGGCTAACTTGCTTTTTAATTTTTTTTCCTTCGTGGTAAAAAAACCTTTATATATATATATATAATATATATATATATATATATATATATATATATATATTATATATATATATATAATATATATATTATATATATACATATATATATATATAGTATATATATATATATATATATATATATATATATATATATCTATATTAATTCAAATTTTAAACCTTTTTGTATATATATATATATATATATATATATATATATATATATATATATATATATATATCTGTGTGTGTGTGTGTGTGTGTGTGTGTTTTTGTGTGTGTGTGCATGTGAGTGTGTGTGTTTGTGTGCGTGCTATATTGGAGTAAGGAAGAGCCGCTCTTTCTATGTTCTATTTATTCAGATGCAGACGTTTCGTATTTCTCGATTCATCTTCCAGGCCGAAATCGTGAATTAGTCATAATAATAATCGTATATAATCAGCGAATGGTACGCATGTTATACTTTTACTAACACTATATTAATATTAAAACTATAGCAAAAGCACAAAAGACATCCAGAAAGGTTTGAAATTTGAATTAAAATCAAAGCATTAACATATTTTCATTAAAAACAGAACACTGAAATAAGGCAGAGGACAGCCACCCACACCAGCATTGCGAAAAGGACTGACGCCAGGTGCAGGAAGAGGAAGGGGGGAGGGGATGTACACAACAGACTGAAGCAAGTGAACTAAACAATGATTAGTTAGGAAGAGGAGGTTTATTTTTTTAAGAATGAGAACAGTTAATTTAATTATAATAGCATTAGTAGTAATTATATTTAGGGTTTTACCTATAATGATAAAGTCTTTGGGATCTATAAGTTTTACAAACTTTACCATAGTTTCTGATACTTGATCAGAATTAGACAAAAGACTCCCTATTCTATAGCTAACTCCTTCATGAGAGGAGATCAGAACTTTTAGCAGCCTCCTGATACATCCGATGTATTAGCCAAGGCCACATCTTGGAAATTTGTATTATAAATCACTCTGGATACTTTCAGAGTGATTTATAATACAAAAAAAAAAAAAAAAAAAAAAAAAAAAAAAAAAAAAAAAAAAACAGAGATCCAATCGAGAATTAACTTTGAATTAAGAGCAGGTAATTAGCTATTGATTAATTTCAATCACTTTTCATGAAGGCTATTATCAAAATAGTAGGGGAATCTAGTGTATAAACATAGTTTGGGGGCACTAAATTCCATAGGTTGTTAAGAGATCTTTGGAATAATGCTAGTGGGAAGTAATTTTTTAAAGTAATTAGCAACAAAGAGTGCTTGCCATGAAAAGTGGACCTATTGGATGGATAACAGGTCAACACTGAATTCATCTTGAAATTATATTAACAAATACTGTAAAATCTGTATCTAGGCCAGCGAAGGTTTTTTTACATGTAAAACCCCATATGGAACCTGCATCGCTCTTAGAAAAGATGTGAATTTAGAGTTTCTGTTTTAAGCGTGAATCTAATCAGAGGGATAATTATGATGTCTAAAAAAGCGAGGGTGTCATCCACATAACGTCGGTAATTTTTTTTTTTTTTAAATGAGGGGGACATTCTTCCCAGGCACACTCCTCCAGGAAGCTCATAAAAATATTAGCTAACGTTGGTCCTAGTGGACTACCCATAACCATACCTTCAATCTGTTTTCATGCAGTGCCGTTGAAAATGAAGGCCGTGTCCCGCACGGCTAATTTTAACAGTGATCTTAATTGGGTCTTACTAAAATGGTTGAAAAATGAGTTGTTATTAGGAAATTATTTGTGAAAAATAATATTTAAGATTTCGCTGACTGGTACGTTTGTGAATAAGGACTCAAAATTAAAACTGGCTATGAACAACTCTGGGTGTTTTTAAATAATTCTTTATCCAAATGTAGTCAAGTTCGTTAGTGAATATTTGCTATTCCAAAGATACTTTAAAAATCTATTGAATTTCAAACTAAATCCCCCACCTGCTTTTCTTAGTGCTCTAACCTACGTTTATATGATAGATTTCCCTACTCATTCGATAATAGATTTCAAAAAAATAATTATGAAATTAATCAATAGCCAATTACCTGCTCTTAATTTACAGTTAAATCCTGGGGCCCCCTTCTCTGTTAGGTCCCTTTTCCAGATATAGGAAAATATCAGCCCCTTGCTTATGTCTGGGGAGTGATTTTTAAATAAAAATTTCCAAAATGTAACCTTGGTTTATATGTCGGATGTATCAGGGGGTTGCTAAAAGTCCG
>NC_061100.1:64695218-64717718 GCF_015104395.2 Macrobrachium nipponense
CTTAACTTTCTGAAAAGCTACCTGTCGCGGCCTCCCCACGAAAATTAAGTATCCTCCCTCAGCACATCTGTTAAAGGAGCAGAACTTCACAAAGCAACGAAAGAAGCTAGCTATTCCCAAGAAGGAACAGACTTGCTTCTTCATCTTTGGGACAGGAAAATCTGCAGCTACTTAGACTTTATCGTCATTTACTCGAACTCCCTCTTTATATATGACATGACCTAAATATGCAATCTGCTTCTTTAAGAAGTAAATCTTGGCTAACTTAATTTCAAAGCCAGCTAACCTTTGTTTCCTAAGAACTTCCCTAAGCACTTACTACTTATTCTCTTTGAATCCTTGGCAATCAATAATATCGTCCATGTATACAAATATGGACGTCCCTAATACCCTGAGTAAAATTGTATTTACTAACTTTGTAAAACTCAGAGGACTACCTGACAAACCAAAAGGAATCCGCATAAACTCAAAATGACCCTTGGACAATGAGAATGCGTAAATTCCCGACTATCATCACAAAGAGGAACCTGCAAGAATCCCCTCCTCATGAGGTCTATTGAGGAATAAATATTGCTCCCAAAATTCTATAGAAAAAATCTGATCTGCAAGTGACCAGATAATGGTCTGGTATAGTCTTTTCATTCAACTTATGGAATTCTACACAGACTCTGACAGAAATCATCTTTCTTAAGCACTGCTAACAGGGGGAAATTAAATGGTGAGGATCTGGGCCTAATGACACCCTCCTCTTACCATTTGCTGACCTCTTGCTCCACTTGTTCCCTAACTTCACTTAAAAGTCCTATATGCATTTTGTAGTCTGTATTGTCTAAGTGATCTCTAAAAAATTTCCTCCTCATCTGTATTTCTGCTTCTGAAAACTCAGTTTTACCCTCTATAATAACCACTGAACCACTATCATCATTCCAATCTCGGAGGTCCACCACATAAGTATTCTTCTGATACTTTGTAACTATGTCATTATAGTTCAATGATTCCACCCATGCGACACCAGTATTTGATACCCTGTTTACTAACACCATACAAATAACACCTTTTACCTTTCGCTACCCTTAATTATGCACATCTCTTTCGGCATTTTCACCTTTCTCAACCCGACTTTCACCTTTATATACATTATTATCATGGCAATTATACACAAAATACTCTTTTAACTGGTTATTAACCCCATGTTCCACATACTCATGAATATCACCCATATGGTCATCCATAACCTCCATGTTAGGATCAGTACCACCATTATTATCAGTATCACCATTATTATCACCCATTACTATCACAGTATTTTACTCCGCATTGCTTCTTGGTGTACCCTGCCAATTACAATTGAAACAACGCAACTACTGCCTTAGATCCATAAATCCCCTATTATAATCGACTTTGGCACACAATTGGGGGGGGAGGGAAAATTAAATCACTTTGTGTAGAGTTCCGGACCTGAGAATAGATCAATGCCTCGTCTGGCGTAGCTACGATCCCCAATATTGTCTAGGACGTCATGCTGAAGCCAGGAAAAATGTAACAATCGATGGAAGTTATCAAGGGAGATATTATTATCATTTACCAATGTGGATTTTCTCAATTTCTATATCAATTCTCCCACTGCTATGCTCAACCATCGTCCTCTGACCTTTCCTGACCTTATAGAATCCCCTTAGGTCTCGGACCATATCCCCACATTCCTCCGTACCATAGGCTGTTCTAAGAAACGCCTGAAGCTCTGTCTATGACAGGCCTTTAGTATAGGGACAGTTACAGCAGCGGTGTGTTAAGTGTCCTTTATTGAAATCCAGCAAGGCTTTTGTCTTTCTGAACGATTCTGCTTTATTATTAATTCATTTTGCATTTAAAAATGTATTGACTCCTTCAATAAAAATCTGCACTGGTTGAGAAAGAACACCATCCACAATGCCTTGAAATTGGTGAACTCCTAATGCAATTGTTGTGACTATATGAAGCAAAATCTTAATATCATTGTCCCCTCCCACCATTTTGTCAAAATTAAGGAAGCCTCGGTTATTTAGAACTCGACCTGATCACAATATCTTCAAAATACTAACAATATTTCTGAAGTTCTCTCACAAACCACGAACTAAATAAAAAATAATCTTCGAACATCAATATTCCTGAAGTAAATATTCCCTGTACAACACTTACATTCAATCTGTTCCATCAGCTAATCGTTTAGTGGGTCACGAGGCAATGAGGGGAAAGAAAATATATCCTTCATAATGTAAAGAAATAGCTCCGCACACGTGAATATAAACATGGAAATGAACAAAAAATCAAATAAAATTCAGATTACATTCCTATATGTAATGATTACATAATAAAAATATGGAATGTTAGTCCATATATATAAAAGACTAAAACTAAAGAGGTCAACCAGATTGCTTGCAGGAATGTGATCAGACTAGAGACGCTAAAGATGACGTATACAATAAAGTATGTAGGCTAAGTTGACATGCCGTCACCTGTAGTCATTCAATTGTTTATAAACTGTAGTCCAAGCTTTCTGCTTGAGACAAACACCGTGACCTATAGCTCAAGCGGCCTACGTGATTAGTAACTATGTCATCTGATTGTATGTTCGTATGTAACTATGTCATCTGATTGTATGTTTATATGTTCGAGCTACTGTCTGTTCCTTTATGACTGGTAACCGAGATGGTAGTAAGAGCTGAATAGAGTTAGCTATCGTCATTAGAAGACCTGTATCTCTTTACCTAAGCTTTATCATGTAGAGAGAATAGAATTAGCCATCATCATTGGCAGAAGCGATCAAGCTATCGTCATTAGAAGACTTGTACAATCATACCTGATCTTCACCATGTAAACTCAGAAGAATATATATATTTTTATACTTCGTATTTCTACAAGAACCCACCTCATCACCGAATCATCATGAGTTTAACACATCGTGTCATAACCAAAGAAGATAATACCGACTTCGTAAGTGATCTACAAACCCAAGACACTCCATTGAATTAGGAAGTGCAATACCAACCGACTTAGCGTAAGATTATCGCAAGTCTAACATTACCTCATAGGGCGCCTTATTATACAAGGCAACAGCCCTAAAAGTGGTGGCAGCGTACCAGAAGAACTCTACAACTTCTCCGAAGAAAAACCAGAATAATGAACATGTATCGCATCAGAAGTCAACGACGACGAAAACAAGAGATTCTTCAAGCAACATATTCATTGTGTTTTTAGTGAGCAACTTCAGAACACAACAAAACTCTCCCGACGACGGAAGCAAGAGATTCTTCAAGCAAATTAGTATCATCGTTAGTGAGTATCTTCAGTAGTGATTAACTTCAAAAAACAAAACGGACGTGTCCTTTTTCCTACGGCAACACAAGCTTTGTCTCTCATTAGAATCATTCAAGAAAACATCGTTAGTGAGCGTTTCCGGCACTTCAAGAAACAAACCGAACGCGTCTGCAGCATCGGATCTTCAAGGGCTCGAATCATCGAAACAACGCGCACAGGGGAAAACTCAAGCCAAAAAACCAGGTCATCTGCTAAATAGAGGAGGGCCAAGGGCACATCGTTATCGAAACAGTGACTTCCCACAAAAGCAAGCTAAGTACAATTTTTTATTCATTTGGAGTAACTTTTGAGTGTTTCCTTTGCAGGTCAAATTTCGTTATTCCTGTGGCTGAAGTTACGAGACATTCTTAATCTTACTTTTTTTACAGAAATTATCTACATCATTGAGATTTCGCTACTGCGAATTTTTTATCTTTGAGTGTCTGTTTCCAGAAGTTCTACTGAAATATCATAATCATATACTATGTTAATTTGATCATTTTGGGTGATTATTAATCCCTTACGTAACAAATCATATTAAACAGTGAATATGCGTTTACGCAGTGGACGTCTGTATTTATACAGATGCATGGATGGGTCGTTAGGCACCGTAGTGATTAGAAAACACACAAAAACAAGTGGAACACCCGTACAAATCTAGATAAATTAGAGGTAACACTATTTCGGGTCATGACAATAAATGCTCCTTTGGAAAGTCCCGATCGCAGTTTTAGCCTTGAGTTTTTTGAGTTATATAAAATATCGAACCTCAATGACTCAACTTAACTTTAAAAATATGGCTTGATTGCAAGGAATAACATGCCTATAAAAAACTTTCATTAGGCTAAATGCGCTGCCCAGGATCCCTCACTATTTCAAATTTTAGCAAAGAATGAAGTAAAAACAGTTAATATTGAATGCAGTAGAGATAACTTGACTTAATAGTAATCGCTCAATTCCTAATAGTTCGTCATTCATACGTTCGTTGCCTTATAAGTAACCAACAACAGAATGCAAAAAACACACAATACGTTGCCGATGGTAAACAGTAGCCCTCATTATCAGAATCAAACAAGCAAACTCGGTTACTGTGTCACCAGTCAAGCGGTCAGGGTCAGTTAAATCTGCCGAGTTTTCAAAGCAAAGCACATTCCATTTAAGCGACTTCAGCGGAAAGGGAGAGCGATGTTGAAAAAACTTAAAAAAGGCGGAATTTTCCCTAATGCATCACTCGACCGTTATCAAGTAATCAGAGCAGGTTCTAGTAATTTTAATACAATAAGTTATTATAAGTAGTGGTGGATTAAGCCTGACTGTACGCACCGTAAAAATTAGAATATCTTGTTTTATTCCTTTAGTACACGTAATATCCTGTATCTACGGACTCACCGTCTGTTGTTCGAACTTCCCTAATGAGAAGTCCGGATAAGCGAGCGCTTACAGATACCTCTATAGTTATAAAAAACATTGATCTGTATCTAGAGTAATTGTAAGATCCATCTAGGGGTATACAAATATTATACATCCTGCAAAATAAGGCGTTTATCAAAGGAAAATCCTAAACCTTCAAAAATATTAAAATCAGTTTGAACAAAAAAGAGACAATTAATCAAATAATAACTTATATAAAGGAACTATACATTTGTCTCATAAATCGTAACATTGTTCAAATGACCCAACAGAATTCTCCCACAACCGCAGTCGCAGTTTGCACGCAAAATCTCGAGAAGCATGCACCCTCGAATGTCTTAGTGCGTGTAAAAAGACTGCTGGGATCTGAAATTTTAATCCTTCCCGACACTCTGAAATATAACGATTTCCGCGAACAAAGCCCTAGACATGGTTGACTCATAGCAACAAGTTAATATAGCAATCCACAAAACCTATACATATAAATATCGCATTTTTTTATTGTTGCTAATTTTTAATCACGCCCAATAAGTCATAGATGAATCTCTTATACTCTATCTAACGTAATATCCGTAAAGTCATTCAAGCAGAGGTGATTCAGCAAAAAAAATTTTTTTATCTTTTATCTGAATACCAGGAAGTTTCTCCACTAGCGAGTGATCTCTGAGAAAAACGGATGTCATTGAAAACAAAATACGGTCTAGGACAAACATAAAGCTATATGTACCTTCGTATAGACTCTCAATGAAATTTCAAAATAGAGATAAATGACGAAGTTGAAAAATGTTAATAATAGGAGTCATTAGGAAATCAAATAGCCCATATAATTTTTCCCTCAAATGCCAGAATAAATTATTTTTTACGAGCTTGGACTTACTTAAAAGCTTTTACCAGATACCATTACCTAAGTGATTGTACCTCATACACCGTTTTCAGCACACTCAGGGGACATTATCAATTTTTACGTATGCCTCCGGCTTACGTTGCGCCCCAATTACAAAATAGTGTTTGGAGCTTTTAGGGGATACCCTACATGCTTATATGATTGGTCTTATAATCTTTCTAAACTACCTTAGAAATGCATTCACATAAACTAGAGCTAGTGCTACAAAGACAAAGACAAATAATCTCAGAGTAAAATATCTAAATGTGGAGTTTTTAAAAACCGAACATGTTTACCAGGTTTTATGTGTCTAGTCAAGGTCTTAAAGTAGTCCATGGTAGGTGTCGGCTATTCATAACTTCTGGTACCTATTAACGTAAAAAGGGGGATCCCACAAACTTTTGCGCTGTAGTGGGTATTACAATCGTATGTAAATATGTAACTCTTCAATCATGACAGCTCCTTTAACAGATCTTATGAAGAAGAGCGTAGATTTATTATGGTCTAAAAAGCATCAACAGGCGTTCGATATCCTAAAAGCGGAATAATGCAACTCACCTAACTTAAAAATCCCTGATTTAAATAAGGAATTTTTTTTTATTGCAACAGACGCCTCAGACCAAGGGGTAAGAGGGTACTACTTCTGTAATATGATAAACAGTTCTTTCCTATAGCTTTTTATTCACGTAAACTAAAGCACTCTGAAGGAAATATGCAGTAATAGGCAAGGAAGGGCTAGGTATCTTTAACTTTTCACTAGTAACATTTTTTTATAAATTCTAATCTCTGGCTATCCTGATAAAGTCCTTTACTGAACATGAGTCCATTACCGAGTTTTTCAAAGGCTTTAATCACAGTCCAAAAGGAACTCGGTGACAAATGATCATTCAGGTCTTTGGAGCCAAGATAAGATATCTACCTGGGAAAGCAATTATTATAGCTGACGCATTATTATCCCACCGCAATCCCGCACCATACTGCAAAGAACCATTAATTAGACTAAAAGATATAGAAACATCCGTGCCTATTGTAAAACCGTATCTAAACAAGAAAATTCCTTAACCCAAGAGATCGCGAGCATTGAATATCTGGGTCGGAGCGCTGAACTGTTACAAACGGAACAAAGCAAGAGTCAACAGCGATAAACAAAACAATAAACACTTCGAACGGAAACAGGGTCAGCGACTAAGCAAAAACAATAAACACTTCGAGCAAAAACCCTAAAGAAAAAGTATATTTAAAGTATGTGTATCAGAATTATGTAATCAAATGTAATATTGTATGTAGGTCCGTGACGAGGAAAACCCGAAGAACACAGCAGATGACTAACGACCAGGTATTAGTAATAATCTCTTTCATACAACATCCTAAACTGGTTGCATTCCATCATCCAGGGTTCCCTATTATGTCACAGAAAGCCAAATCACTGTTTTACTGGCCTAAAATGCTTACAGATATAAAAAGCACTTAAATAATTGTAACAGTGTTATGAAAACAAGGGACACACTAAAACACCTGTTTAGGGGCCTATCCTGTGCCAAATCAATCCTTGAAAGAATATACGTAGAATTATTAACAGAATTACGAGTCTGACAGAGGGAAAAAACACTTCTTAGTGTTAATAGTTCCTTGACAGGTTACATAGAATTAATAGCACTAAAAACAAACACCGCAATTGAGTGCGTTAGGAATATTTATGAGTGCTAAATCAGTAAACATGGAATTCAACACATAATAATAATCTGACTCGGGTGGTGTAAATCAATAATAATCTCCTTAACTTGTGTGTGAATTCCGTTCCATTAAGAAAACCAATAATATATTTTATCACCCAGTCAATCAGTTTGGTAGAATAAGAGATAGATAAGAAAGTGTCAATGTCTTACGAGTTACAACTCGTGATATTGGATCCGAACTGGATTATAGCGGTTTTCGCGGTTTTAAATACCTTTATCATTCATAACTTGTATCTGTAGAAATGATACCGCAAGTAGCCTTATATGGTACGCCGCTAGAACACTTTCACATATTCAAGCCAACCATTATTTATCAAATATATATAAAAATATATAAATAAATATATATAAAAAAATAAAATAAATATGGATACAAGTGGAGTCAATAAAATACACTCCGTAAGAAGTCAGAAGGGTTACAAATTATAATAAAAAAAAAAAAGGAATCCACGATAAAATCAATAAGCAAAACGTAACCATAGGTTAATTAAATATCCAAATATATGTGCGTAAAGATTTGAACTCTAACTTAACGCTTTAGTAATGACAAATAAGCTAAAAGTTCAAACACATATCAAAAACCTACTGACATATTGTCTGTCCTGGTGATTTATATTCGTAGTCGAAAAATGAATAAATAAATAAATAAATAAATAAATAAAATAAAATAAAATAAAATAAAAGAGATTTTAAAGTCTAGAAGTGAAAATGTATATCTATGCAAATAATCTTATACAGAGCTAATAATATATATAGAATTTGTATGGAAACCCTTTTCATTAGTTTGAATAAGGAATATCTAATTTTACTAAATTACATTATTTACAATCATGCAGATTTCCAACATGAAACTAATATATTGTTCAATTTTTGGTACTGTTTTTTTTTTCAGACATTCTTCTCATGTGGGTGGAGAATTAAAAAAATAAAATATCATTTGAAAATACTAAAGTCGTATTTAATTACAGCAAGTCACATAACTCTTAGCTGGCTGAGAGCAATCTCCTGCCAAGTGACGACGTCATCATTGTCCATTCATCATTGTTCTGTTTAACCTCAATAATCTGCTTGCATAGGCTTCATCTGTGTGTGTCGTCTCCGCTTGCGAAGCAGGTTGACTGGAGAGAGGAATGCTTAGCTCATGAACTTCACATGTGGTTCATAGGTCACGATGACATGACATACCACATAACCTATTCTTATCCGTGTGTGCAATGTACTCGCAATCATTTTAAAATTAATAAATAAAATAAGCAAATAGAATTTCTATAACAACAAAATGAATTAATTTTTTCTGAACCTCATAGACAATTAGAGTCAATAATTTAGCTTATGACATTGGTAAACGGACATTTAGAAGTATCAAGACATGTATATGAAAAATTTACTTGCAACATTAGTCTATCACAATTCAAGTAAATCCCATTCATGGGAAAATGTCACATTTTCTTGAAAAACCCAAAGTTTATATAGAAATTAGTTACATAGTGGGTTCTTTCGTTGCATCTCTAGCCTATTAATAAAGTTTAAAAATTAACCTCAGAGGATGCGCGCGAGAAAATTGAATATTGCAAAAACTTTTTTTTAGGGGCACATAGGATCAGATTTTATCACAACTTAACTTTAGTTAGCATAGAGAAATACAGAATCATGATTAATATTCTCTTTGACTCTTATGTTGCCTGGCAATCTTACAAATAGCTCCGTTTTCTACTTCTTTGTCTAGTAACTTACTACCAGTAATATCGAATTTTCTTTGGGATTCGTATTGATATCTGTTTATTTTTTATAATTATGGATATTTTTACAAGTCATCATAGTCTATACCTGGATAGGTTCACTCATTGTTAATGCCATGGATAAAAAAGTTTGTACAGCTGACTCTTTTGAATTTCACAAATATCAGCGAATTCATGTGGGTTAAGTCTGGTTCTAAATGGCTTTCTCCCCCCTGTATTTGGATGTCGTCTGAATTTACTTTGCCCTCGTGACAAGTATAATTTCACTTGCAGGCTGATTAATGGAACCTGGTTACAGTATCCTGCAGTACGAGAGTTTCACATCGCAACTTCAAAAAATTGTTCGTCGCTGCGGACGACGGCAGTCGAGTAACAACCGCCTACAATGTGAAAGGAATAAGCACCATCATGGACTTCTTCGACCGACACCCGTATCCCGTCGTTAATCTCGTTTTAATGCGGAATGCTCCGGCGCTGTCAGAAATCGACTACAAAAGGGACATACTTCCGACAATTACGACCTGAAGGATATTCAACTCCACTTTGCTGGCGAAGGACTCGTGCTGGGGGTGATTTTATTCATCGCGAATGTAATCGTGTGGCTTAGGGTGCAGAGAATAAGTATGAGGCCGAAATAGAACGTTGGACTCTGCCAGGCAATTTTCCCCTTGTTTTAACCATATGGAATTGGCCATTTCATTTGGCTATAGGTGGTTGCCTGGAACTGTGTAATGGACGAAAAGTTGTTCAAACGCTAGTTAAAAGTGTAGTAGTATAACCTCGGTCATGTATCCTATATATATAAAGTATCATGTATCCTATATATAAATGATCATAAATAACAGAATCGAAATATATTTTTTGCGTGTACGC
Source organism: Macrobrachium nipponense (assembly GCF_015104395.2). NCBI lineage: Eukaryota > Metazoa > Arthropoda > Malacostraca > Decapoda > Palaemonidae > Macrobrachium > Macrobrachium nipponense. The sequence continues at coordinate 64,705,196 of NC_061100.1, forward strand.
ACTAGGAATCTATATATAAATGATCATAAATAACAGAATCTAAATATATCTTTGCGTGTACGCAATAGGAATCTATTTAAAGTGCACATATATTAATCATAATTATATGAATCCATATACATATGTATAAATAAATCAGGTAGCCTATAATCAATCTGTTACCTTTTATCTTACCAATAACTGCAGTTATATATGAGTTAGTATATGGATTAATGAATCAGATATATAACAGTTAGCATAAAAATCAACGAATCAATCAGCATAAAAACATTAATAATAATTTTATTAATTCATATATGAAATTTTTATCAGTTAAAATATGATTTTTATCATGTTAATCTTTGTTCTATGCGATTATCAGAGTACATTAGTATTTTCTGTAGCATATGTATCTTAATGAGATGAAGTGAAAAACTGTATCAGTATATATCACGTGATCACTATTATATACGAATATCATATGCATATTATGTCTAATATTTTATTACTTGAATCTGTATTTGTGTACACCATGAATTTTTTTTACTTATAAGTATTTTCTCTTATCTATATATATATTCACATAGTGTCTGTATCACACTCCTATAAGTCAAATGCAAGTCAAGGGGTTTTGAGTAATATTGCAAGTGGTTGGTTTTGGTAGCTGACCGCGAGCTTTTATGTAACTGAATTACATAATAAAAACAATATGGAATAAAGTTAGTCCATTATATATAAAAGACTAAAACTAAAGAGGTCAACCAGATTGCTTGCAGGAATGTGATCAGACTAGAGACGCTAAAGATGACGTATACAATAAAGTATGTAGACTAAGTTGACATGCCGTCACCTGTAGTCATTCAATTGTTTATAAACTGTAGTCCAAGCTTCCTGCTTGAGACAAACACCGTGACCTATAGCTCAAGCAGCCTACGTGATTAGTAACTATGTCATCTGATTGTATGTTCGTATGTAACCATGTCATCTGATTGTATGTTCATATGTTCGAGCTACTGTCTGTTCCTTTATGACTGGTAACCGAGATGGTAGTAAGAGCAGAATAGAGTTAGCTATCGTCATTAGAAGACCTGTATCTCTTTACCTAAGCTTTATCATGTAGAGAGAATAGAATTAGCCATCATCATTGGCAGAAGCGATCAAGCTATCGTCATTAGAAGACTTGTACAATCATACCTGATCTTCACCATGTAAACTCAGAAGAATATATATATTTTTATACTTCGTGTTTTCTACAAGAACCTCACCTCATCACCGAATCATCATGAGTTTAACACATCGTCGTCATAACCAAAGAAGATAATACCGACTTCGTAAGTGATCTACAAACCCCAAGACACTCCATTGAATATGGAAGTGCAATACTAACCGACTTAGCGTAAGATTATCGCAAGTCTAACATTACCTCATAGGGCGCCTTATTATACAAGGCAACAGCCCTAAAATATATACATGGGAGAAGTGCAATGGTTAATAAGAGACCAAATATTGAACTTTTCTCGCAGCCCTTTACAGTAAAAAAAGGACCAATGTCTTATCACTCCTAAAAGATTGTCTCACCTTTTATTGGACCTTTGTGCACCTTCTCATAGACCACATCTCACAAAAAAGTCACTGGCCTGTCCCTGAACAAATAAGTCTACCTCTGTCTGGGTGGATCATCATATTCTGATTGCCCACTCATACTTACACACTCGATTTTTCTCGAAGGTTCCTTTGTCTTATTCCACTGTGACATATGGACCGTATGACCTACCTGCAGTCACCATGCACACATACCCATCTGCTGGGTCAACTTGCACGCGTTCGTGCTCGTCCCCTCTGACTTGAGCGATTCATTAGCAAAAGAAAGGTTCTAACTGTAAGTGGGTGCAGTCGTCACAATTACTCGTGCCACTGGACAACAACCATTGTAGTGAAGCTCGTGGGTCTCCTGTACGTGCAGTAGTATATCCACGTTAAATAATTTCGCACACGGACACCGCAGGGAAGTACGACTATTGGGCATTTCAAGTCTGCCAGAGATCAGAAAAGATGATGGGGGCAGGATTGTGTTATCTGGAAGCTCTTAGTCTCAACTGGCATGTCAGCGGTAGATGCTTAGTTCAGTCGCTCAACTTTTGGATGAAGCAGGAGAGTTGTTCGGCAGTGGCACCCATATTCGAGCAGCCCTTTTTAGGATCCACTCTGCTCACCCTGAATGAGGAAGTGGCTAGAAAAGGTACCCTAAACATAGTCTGCTTCAAGCCTGCCTGATTGGAAAACCACATCCAGGGGGCCACACCACTTTGCGGTCGAACAACTGTACAACTTAAATTTGGAACATGGAATGTAATGAACACTACTAGATGAAAATGAAAATAGAACTGAACGCAGAGCTGCCTTTGTTGCTAGGGGGCTCCCTAGACCTAACTTAGATATAGTGGCACTTTCTGAGATTCGTATCATCGGCGAGTGACAACTGCATGAAGATGGTGGTGTCTACACATTCTTCTGGAAGGGACACGAACCTGGAACACCAAGACAGCATGGTGTAGGTTTAACTGTAAAAAAAATGCATGCTTTTCAATTCAACAGAGTACCCAAGTGGCATAAATTAACACCTAATGATACTCAGACTGAATCTTGAAGGAAATGAACATGCCACAGTGATCAGAATTATTTTATCCCGCTTTAGACACAGCTCTCACAGCTATCCCAAATGAGACAAAGTTATCCTTTTAGGTGACTTTAATGCAAGGGTAGGAAGAGACAGTGACATCTGGAGAGGTACCATTGGAATAGAAGGTGTGAGCAAAATTAATGCAAATGGAACATTCCAACTCTCAAAGTGTGTAGAACATGATCTGGTAACAACTAATACTCTTTTTAGGCAGAAAAATAAATTTAAAACCACCTGGCAACATTCAAGCTCTAAACATTGGCATCTCTTAGATCACATTATAGTAAGATCTCATGATCGAAAGGATGTATTACTTACAAGATCAGTGACAGGATCCGAAGACTGCTGGACTGACCACCATCTGGTTTACTTGCATTAGGATGAAGATCTTGACTAAAAAGAGAAATGCATTGATTCACTTAAGAACAACTCAAATAAGCTTGAACTTCGGTGGTGTCTCGATAGTAAACTAGAACAAGAATATCCACCCAATATTGTTGATAACTGGTGTAAATTTAAGGATTCTGTAATCAGCGCACATAAAGAATAAGTTGGTCTGAAGAAATACAAACATCAAGACTGGTTTGATCAGAATGATGCAGCTATCCAAGATCTTATTCAAGAAACCAGAAAATATCTATTTGAATATTTGAACGACCCAAAGTCTGTAACAAAGAAGAAAATACACCACACGGCAAAAGTTCACATACAAAATGCCACAAGGGAAATGAAAACAAGTGGTTGACAGACAAAGCAAATGAGCTCCAATCTTTCTTCAACAGAAACAACATGAGAAGCCTTTTCCGTGGAATTAAAGCTTTATTTGGGCCAAATTACTTAGTCAAGACGGCACTCGACTATTTATAACTAATAATGATATTCTTTCTTGCTGGAAAGAACATTTTAAAGATAGATGAGGATGCAATACAACAATTCCCTCGTCTCCCATTGGATATGATATTTGCACTGGTACCAACTTTAGAGGATGTGGAGTTGGCTATCTTCCCTATGAAGAACAATAATGCTGTGGGACCAGACAACATTCCTGCTGAAATATATAAATATGGAGGACCAACCTTACATCATCAACTTCATCAATTAACTGAAAAAATCTGGATGCCCCAATTGTGACAGAGTATGTGGCTGGAGAATTTGTCTCATTAGCCACATAAGAACCCATCAGTAACGGCATCCCAGAGCATTCATACTACGAAATCGAGTGGATAGCCAATTGATGATGATGATCTCTATATATAATATCTATATCTATCTATCTATCTATATATATATATATCTATATATATATATATATATATATATATATATATATATATATATATATGTATATATATATATATATATATATATATATATATATATATATATATATATATATTATATATTTCAATAGAGGGATCCACAGTAATATCCTTGTTTATCTAGATATAATATGTTTATACAAAGCTTAAAGCTTTCGTCCATCCTCCTGTGGACTTGATCACTAAGCAAATGAGTACATGGTATTTGGTGAAGGAATTTCACAGGGAATGACGTAAATAAAGTCTTTTCAAATTCTCAGTGTTTTCAGGAAAAGTACTCACACAAATACGTACATACATTTTTATTCATATCATGACGAGAAAATCAAACGCAACGTTCTGACGAATTTGTTTTTTAGAGCTTTTCGAGTTTGTGACCCTAGTTTCATTGACCAGGAAATTCAATTCTTGACTACGAGTTTCAAAAAGTTATGTTACCCCAAGTTTTTTATCGACAGATGTCTTTCTAGAGCCAGAGGTTTGTTTTATAATCCAAGGGAACGCTGTTCGACTGCTAATTTTAAATGCCTTCCCTTCCTTATAATCATGACCTGAAAAAAGTTTCAATAATCTTAGAAAAGAAAGACATGGGTTATAGCGTAGTTTTTCAATACCCTAATACTCTTAAAAAGAAAATTATCAAAAACAGTTGCAGAAAACCAAACACCGATGTTGGAGTCTATGCTATAGGATGTAAAAATTGTGACAAATGCTATATTGGTGAAAGCGGTCGTTCACTGGACCAGAGGAAACGTGAACATGTTGCAGCTTGCCGTTTGGGCAACGTTTACAGCGCCATTGCCAAGCATACTTGGGATTCCGATCATGCCATCGACTTCAAGGGAGGAAAAGTTATTTATAAGAGTGCGGATAGAACCACTAGGAGAATTGTGGAAGGAGCTCTCATCATTTCTTTGAATGACACTTTTGAGGGAATACTGGCATACAGAAACAATTTACTTTTGAGTGAAGAAATTTGCAAAAGGGCCAGAATAAGAACTTCAGAAATGTATACAGCCTCCTTCAATCTGATAATGTAAATAACCATCCTTCGCCCGTTCCAGAGCCTAATCTACAAACTACCTTTTCGGCTAACGACGTCTTAAGATGTCATTCAGGAAGAAGACCGGCGCTTTGTCCCGCCTCGTAGATCACAGCGAATTATGGAAAGGCAAACGACCCAATGACTTGTTCGAATTTTTTAACCTTGTTAATGTTCTTTGTCTGTTAGTTTATGTTTATTTGGAATTCTTCACCAATACCATGTCTCATTTGCTTAGTGATCAAGTCCACAGGAGGATGGACGAAAGCTTTAAGCTTTGTATAAACATATTATATCTAGATAAACAAGGATATTACTGTGGATCCCTCTATTGATTTCTTAGAAGCACGATACAGTGTTTTTATATTGCATTGTTACATCCACGTTCTACATCCACCACACCAATATGACCAATTTCGTTGGAAACTACATTCGACAGACACTTGGTGAAGAATTACTTTTGGACTATCGCCTCTACGAAAGAAGATGCATTTCCGTACAAAGGATTAAGAATCAGATAAAGTTTCTTCGTGATTGTGTAGCGGAACAAGTCATGCCTAAGATGTTTGGTTGGATGCACAGAGAATCTTTTTCAGGAGAGCCATTTCCCAAGTACAAAATACTTTTTCTTGAAGACCAGATTCGACTTGCTGTTTTTAGAAAAGAAGAATTATTCTTGGAGCTCCGTCACCAGAGGAATTTACTACGTGATAGGTTTTTGGATATTAACCCCAATATCGATTTCAACTGGATCCTTACTTGCGCAGGTGAAGTAGCTTTTCGCAAATCTATGCTACACCAAAGATCACTTAATGGGAAATTACTGAACTTGTGTAAAATGTCACCTTGGAATAAATGTTATAACTCAGACAATATAAAAGTTTTAACTGAAGTTGACCTAGATGAGGACTGCAAAATTCTTTTGAGCCTGGGTCTTAATTTTTCTTTGGGGATGGAAGATATGGATTTTATAAAAGGAATTGGAAATATCAATTTGTTCAATTTTAAAAATTCAGACTTTAACATGGATTTCGTCTAGGGATTTTATTCAGTTCGTTTGAGGAAAAAACAGTACATCTTCCTAAACGTCTTTTAGAAGCTCTTCACAGGCTAAAAAACAAATCTGACATTAAAATATCTAAGGCCGACAAGGGGGGATGTGTGGTGGTTATGAGTAGGACAGATTACCTTATTAAGGCAGTTAGATTGCTCAGCGACGCTAATACTTACACCAAGATTTCTGTAGCTCCGTCCATTTCTGACATTCAGTCCACGTTTAACAAGAAAATTAAGGACATTATAAAAGGTAACATCACCAGAGAAATGAAAGAGGTTATTCTCAGTAAATTGACAAGAAAACTACCCTCGTTTAGTTATTTTTATGGTCTTCCAAAAATCCACAAGGAGGGCATCCCTTTGAGGCCCATTGTAGCAAACTGCAATACTCCTCAGGCTGATTTGACCTCTTGGTTGGCGGAGGTTTTGGGTGACTTAGTGGGTAATATATCTAGCTCCCATCTTAAACATAATCTTGATTTCATTGATAGAATTATGGGTAAAAATTTGGATGGAATTATGTATAGTTTCATGTGCCTCTTGATTTTGTTCTAGCTAATTTGGTCAAAATTGCCGAAGAAGGAAAATTCACGCCACCTATTCATATTGATAAGTTTTTGTGAGCTTATAAAGACGTGTGTAGAATCCACCATTTTTTGAGTTTGAAGGAGATTTCTATCAACAAAAAGCAGGGGTTGCTATGGGATCCTCGTTGTCGCCTGTTTTAGCTAATCTTTGTATGGAATTTTTTGAAATACTTTTTGTGGACAAACTTCCAGATGATTTGAAACCTTTTATATGGGTAAGATATGTTGACGATATTTTTATTGTTTTTAAGGACGATGCCGAAAGTTTTGATCAGCTTCTTTTACAACTGAATAGTTTTCTTCCATCCATCACGTTTACAGTGGAAAGGGAAGTCGACAAGCGTCTGCCATTTTTAGACTTGGTTGTTCACAGAGATTACGTAAATAAGTCTTTTAAATTCTCAGTTTTTCAGGAAAAGTACTCACACACAAATACGTACATACATTTTTATTCATATCATGACGAGAAAATCAAACGCAACGTTCTGACGAATTTGTTTTTTAGAGCTTTTCGAGTTTGTGACCCTAGTTTCATTGACCAGGAAATTCAATTCTTGACTACGAGTTTCAAAAAGTTATGTTACCCCAAGTTTTTTATCGACAGATGTCTTTCTAGAGCCAGAGGTTTGTTTTATAATCCAAGGGAACGCTGTTCGACTGCTAATTTTAAATGCCTTCCCCTTCCTTATAATCATGACCTGAAAAAAGTTTCCAATAATCTTAGAAAAGAAAGACATGGGTATAGCGTAGTTTTTCAATACCCTAATACTCTTAAAAAGAAAATTATCAAAAACAGTTGCAGAAAACCAAACACCGATGTTGGAGTCTATGCTATAGGATGTAAAAATTGTGACAAATGCTATATTGGTGAAAGCGGTCGTTCACTGGACCAGAGGAAACGTGAACATGTTTGCAGCTTGCCGTTTGCAACGTTTACAGCGCCATTGCCAAGCATACTTGGGATTCCGATCATGCCATCGACTTCAAGGGAGGAAAAGTTATTTATAAGAGTGCGGATAGAACCACTAGGAGAATTGTGGAAGGAGCTCTCATCACTTTGAATGACACTTTTGAGGGGAATACTGGCATACAGAACAATTTACTTTTGAGTGAAGAAATTTGCAAAAGGGCCGATAATAAAGAACTTCAGAAATGTACAGCCTCCTTCAATCTGATAATGTAAATAACCATCCTTCGCCCGTTCCAGAGCCTAATCTACAAACTACCTTTTTGGCTAACGACCGTCAAGATGTCATTCAGGAAGAAGACCGGCGCTTTGTCCCGCCTCGTAGATCACAGCGAATTATGGAAAGGCAAACGACCCAATGACTTGTTCGAATTTTTTAACCTTGTTAATGTTCTTTGTCTGTTAGTTTATGTTTATTTGGAATTCTTCACCAATACCATGTCTCATTTGCTTAGTGATCAAGTCCACAGGAGGATGGACGAAAGCTTTAAGCTTTGTATAAACATATTATATCTAGATAAACAAGGATATTACTGTGGATCCCTCTATTGATTTCTTAGAAGCACGATACAGTGTTTTTATATTTGGCATAATATATATATATATATATATATATATATATATATATATATGATATATATATATATATATATAATGACAGCGGGCAGACAGCTATACTTTCCAACAGGGGTTCCAGCAAGACAACAGCTCACATGATCACCACTCCCACCTAACAACACATGCCCAAATTGTGATAGAGTATATGCCTGGAGAATTCTATATCTATATCTACATATATATATATATATATATATATATATATATATATATATATATATGATATATGATATATATATATATATATATATATATATATATATATATATATATATATATATATATATATATATATATATATATATATATATATATATATATATATATAGCGGGCAGACAGCTATACTTTCCAACAGGGGTTCCAGCAAGACAACAGCTCACATGATCAATTTATTAGGAGACGTATTTCGTCCCCCAAGACATTGACACATCATCAGTCTGGAATAAAATTTATTCTTTAAAAAAAAAAAAAAACATTAAACTAAAGTAAAAAGTACAATCCAAAAATATGAATTATTGACAGAAGCTTATAAGTATTAGAAGACTACCTATCAGTTCCGAGAAGAAGAGGAGAATGACTAGAAACGTGAGGACCGACTGAACTACAAAAGGAGTGGTAGAGACGTAATTGTTTAAATTAGGTGATAGGTGTTTGATGTAAAGTGACTCAAGTGCTGTTAGAAAGGATGCTTTGTTTGTTGAGGTAAGGATAGAAAAATGTGTTTTTTCCATAAGAATCTTACATTTTGAGGTATGTGTTCAAACACTTGAGAGTTCGGGATTCGATATCCTCGATCCCGTCCTATAGCTGAGTCCCATGTGACTATAGTAACGGACTTGCAACAATCTCCGTGTTGAGCCAATATAAGTACCAAGGCATCTTGGCCATTCATATTTATAGATTACATTGGACTACATAAAATCTTGCAGCCTATCCTTGTAACTGAAGAGGCTACTCATCTTTTTTGGATTTACAGGGATTAGGATTAGTCTTAGGAGACCTTATTCTTTTTCTATAATGTTTTTTATATTCAAGCGTAGTTTATCTGTGTGGATAAAGGGAATTGATGTGTACATATTAAGTTTAGGTATGTTGAAATTAGCAGGGGGTGGAGATACGTAATTAGAAACCATTTTATTAATAATATTAAGAACAAATTCCATTGGGTAGGAGTTAGCTGTAAAAAATTTCAGTAGGTACTCAATTTCATTATGGAAAGCAGACCAGTCAGACGTATATTTAAATGCTCTGTGTACCAACGCAAAGACAGAGGTAGCTTTAAAGCCAAAAAAAACACGAACAATAAAAATTATTTCCCAATCCAGTAAACGTACTCTTGCGATATACACTAGTATTAAAACGTTGTTTATTCCTAGTAATTTTTACATCAAAGAAAGCTATTGAATTGTTGTTTTCAGTTTCTATGGTAAATTTCACGTTTGGATGAACATTGTTGATATAATCAAGAAACTCGTAACATTGCCAACTATGTTTAAACAGGATAAAAGTATCATCAACGTACCTTTTATAAAATGCTGGTTTAAAATTATCAGGGCAACTATTTAAAAAAATGTCCTCAAGATGACTCATAAAAAGTTAGCAAATAAAGGTCCTAACGGTGATCCCATAGCAACTCCCTCGACCTGCGAGTAAAGTTGTTTGTTAAAAACGAAAGCCGAATCTTGCACCGCAAGTTCGAGTAGTGTCTTAAAAAGGTGTCTGCTAAAACCGCGAAATTCTTCTATACCCTCAAAAACTTTATTAAGAATAATGTCTATAGTTTCCGTAACTGGAATGTTGGTGAACAACGATTCGATGTCAAAACTAGTCATAATTAGTTCACCATCTTGTTGAATTATTGTTTGTTGAAATTCTAAACCATTTTTTAAAATATATTGTGAGTTTGAGAAATCAGTAAGTAATTGTACTACAAATTTCGATATCTTAAACGAAGGGCTGTTAAAAGCTGACATGATAGGTCTTAAAAGTGTACCTTCCTTATGAATTTTTGGCAAACCATAGAGAATACTGAAAGAGGAGCCGGTAACTAGCGGTTCCTAGTAAACATTATCACTAATAATACCTTCCTGTTTAATTTTTCATAGAAAGCGGTTTATTTTATCCTACCGTTTGTAGATATCCGCGAAGTTGGGTTCACCTATACATTTAAATTTGGTTTCATCAGCTAGATACACATTATACAAATACATAGATACATACATACACATATATATATATATATATATATATATATATAGTATATATATATATATATATACATATATAAAATATATATATATATATATATATTATATATATATATATATAAATATATATATATATATAAGATGGATAGATAGATATATACCATATATACTATATATATATATATACTATATATATATATATATGATAATATATGTATTATATAATCTATATATATATATATATATCTATATATATAAATAAATAGATATATATATATATATATATATATATATATATATATTTATATATATATATATATATATATATATATATATATTCATATATATATATATATATATATATATATATCTATATATATATTTATATATATATATATATATATAGATATATATATATATCTATATATCTATATATTATTATAGTATATATATATATATATATTATATATTAAATGATATTATATATATATATATATATATATATATATAATCATATATATGTATATATATATATATATATATAGTTATATATATATATATAATATAATATATATTTAATATATACCTATATTATACTATATATATCTTCTATAATTATTATATATATTATAACAATATTCTATATATATCTAGATATAATATCTATATATATAAATATATATAATAATATATATATATAGTATATATATATAGAAGTATTATATATATATATATATATATAATATATGTATATATTTATATATATATATATTATTATAATATATATATATATATATATATTTATATATATACATATATATATATTATATATATATTATATACTATTAATATATATATACATATTATATATATTTATATATCTATATCATGAATATATATATAATATATAATATATATAATATAGATATATATATATATATTATAATATATATATATATAATATACTACATATATTATAATATATCTATATTAATATATATATAATCTATATATATATGTATATATATATATTAATATATTATAATATGGATATATTGATATTTATATAATATAGATTATCTATTAAATATATATTTAGATAGTATATAAAATAATATATATATCTATATAATAGATATATATTATATATATATATAATATATATAGATATAGATTATTTCCTATATTAATAGATATATATATATATATATATAGTATATATATTATATATATATATTATATCATAGATATAGGATATCATAGATATATATATAATATAATATTATTATAAATATATATCTATATATATATATATATATAATATATATATAGCTATATATCATATATAATATATATATCTATATATATATATATATATATATATATATATATATCTATATATTAATATATATATATATTCTATTATATATATAATAATATATTATATATTATATATTATTATATATATATATATATATATAAAAACATAGTTATATATAGATATATATATATAATAATAATATATATATATAATAATATATATATATATATATATTAGATATATCTAGTAATCTATTAATATATATATATATAATTCCTATCTATTATCCTATATATATATATTATATAGATATATATATAATATATATATTATATTATATATATATATATATTAATAATATATGTAATATATATCTATCTATATATTATATATATATATATATCACCATAATTCCATTATATATATATAATTATTATATATATAATATATATATATAATATATATATATATCTATATTAATATATGTATATATATATAATATATATATATATATAATATATCTATATAATATATATAATTATATTTATATTAGATATATATATAATAAATGTTATAATATATTCTATATATGTATATATATATATAATTATATTATATATATATAATATATTGTATATAATATAAATAGTTATATCTAAATTCTATATTATATATCTATATCTGTATATATATTTATATAGATATACCATATATACTATTATTAGATATAGAATATCGATTATATC
>NC_061100.1:64722718-64752718 GCF_015104395.2 Macrobrachium nipponense
CAGATACTAAGAGTATCACAACGCTACTACATCACGTAACGAACGTGAGTGTGGGCATGAGTCTTTTCAGAGGGATGGTAGATGGTGTTCTATCACAACCTGTACAAATTTTTATTGAAGTGGTAAATAATTATTTAGCTGGAAAGAATATATCAGACGATATAGAGGCATTTAGAGAGGCGAAAGCTTTGCTAGATTTCAATAGGGGAGATCTCTCCCATCGTTGCAGGAGTTTCCAATTTACAAAATGTCGTACCTGGACGGATTTGCAAGCATTTTTGAAAACAGCTTATTGCTCAAAGGAACACGGAGATATGATGAGGGACCTTCGGGGTCTTCATAAACTATGGAAGGGCACTAATAGCCTCGTAGAACATAGTTCAAAACTTTTTGACACAGTGGTGGATTGGGTAGGAAAATTGAAAACATCTAAATAGGTTACAGGGAGTAATGTCTCTCTTGAGAACATTCATAAACTGATCTATTTTTCCCTGCTCTTGCACGATGTACCAAATACGATAGTGAATAGCTTTGATGAAAAGATTGAAACTACTTCAGACGAAGAATTACTTTATGCCCAAATTGAGAAACATATGTCTAAATGTCCCACTGTAGATAGCACAATTTTTAATGGGATAGGCCCGAGGGATAGAGTGCAAAGAGACACAGAATTTTCTCCTCCCCGTCTGTGTGCAAAAGTTGAATATAACAAAAGATCAATTGATCAAAAGCAACAGAAGTTGCGCTGTTTCAACTGCAATAAACCAGGGCATCCAAATAAATTGTGTAGAGTTTAATATTGTGGAATGTGTAAGAGCACTGACCATTATTGGCAGTCTTGTCCATCTCAGATACGGAGAGATCCGAGGCCTACACCTCAAGGTTCTGGTAATTATAATGTGAGAACTTCCTAGGCAGGTCACACCAGAAGGCAAAGAGATCGGCGAAATTTTTGGAAGCCCGATCAACAAAAAGGTTACAGGTGATTGGTACGTGCCATTGTGGTCTCGTGGGGGACGCCCCAGAGACCAGGCCTATAGCCTATGGAACAGTAGGGGATGTGGATATCCCGATATTTATAGACTCGGGGGCGTCTATAATTTAATGGACTATAATTTGTATCAATCCATGTTTTCCAATTACCCTTTGCAACCCTCAACGGAGACGATGTGTGATGTGCAAGCCCATAGATTAAATACCCTGGGTTGTGTTCAAATACAGTTCACTCTCGGTGACAGAGTGCTAACAGAACCATTTTTGGTAATGAAAGGAATTGCGTTGGGCAACAGACTTTTGCTGGGTCATCCTGCTTGTAGTAGACACAAGATTTCGATCCATGCGGGTGTTAATGGGATAACAGTTGGGATACCGGCTGTTTTTCTGTCTTATGAGGACGTGAATAGAATGGAGGACATGGAGGTTATTAAAGGAGATGTGCTCGGTGATATTAATGGCGGTGATACGAGTGTTATGGAGAAAGGTAATGTTAAAACCCACGTTGCTGATATGGGAAATTATTACGGGGGTTCTATCAGAGTTCACAGTAACAATGGTGGTGATGATACTTTGGATGGTGATGTTGATACTAATATTGATGTTATTTCTGATGCTAACAATGCTGGGGATGATACTGGGGGTAGTAATGTGTATGGGGCGGTGGAAAGGGGAGGTACTAACCACAAATATAGAGGTATTTTATGCGAAGATATTATGTTACTACCTGGTTCAAAGACTATGGTAAAAGTTAAATTGAAGGAAATGAGAAAACCCACAGATGTGTGTGTTATTGAAATTAGTGATAAGCTTAGAAGGGTTGTTAGCACGGCATCGGTGAACAGTGTATCCAAGGATGGGTCTATGTGGTTAGAGTTGCTAAACTGTAATGATACAGTTAGGAGATACCAGAAGAATTCATACATATTGGATTTCCAAGATTGGAGTTATGATAGTGGTTCAGTGGCTATCATAAAGGGGAAACCTGAGTTTTCGGAGGCAGAAATACAATCAAGGAAACAAATATTTAGAGAAAATTTAGCTAATGCGGATTATAGCGAACACGTTGAAGCGATAAGCGGGCTCTTGGCAGAATTTGGGATACAGTAGCCTTACAAGGTGATAAATTGGGGTTGACTAATGTGTTAGAGCATAAGGTAAATTTGGAGAGTAGCACAAAACCTATTTATATTCCTGCATATCGCATACTTTTCAAAGTCAGAGAGCAGGTAGAGAAAGAGGTTAATAGATGGGAAGAAAAAGGAATCATTAGAGCTAGCATGTCTCCTTACAACTTTCCCTTGTTAGCGGTGCCCAAGTAAGACGGTTCTGTCCATGTATGCGTCGATTTTAGATGTTTAAATGAAAAGACGATCCCTAACCGCTATCCAGTCGTGTGCATACCAGATCTTTTTGTTGAAATTGGGGGACATAATATTTATAGCTCAATTGATTTGGCGCAGGGTTTTTTACAGGTATCTCTTAGTTAGAGTAGCATGGAATATACTGCTTTTTCAGTGCCCAAGGGACACTATGAATTTACGCGAATGCCTTTCGGTTTGTAGGGCAGTCCGATGACCTTTACCAGGTTGGTGAACACAGTTTTGCATGGGCTATTGGGCAAACTTTAAGGTCATTCTTAGATATATTTATTACATATACAACGGTGCAAATAAAACATGCCACGACTGACATTGAAATTACAATTGGAAGCAAATTGAATAATGGCAGATTCGAAAAGATTTCTAGACAAGACATCTTTTGATCTTACTGAACTGCCAATCCAATTTATCCGGTAGTCATTTTCACTGAAATAAATGGATATTTCGACAGAATATTTATGTGTTTAATTCATACTTTTAAGTCCTTGCTAGATTGACAGATTTAAAAGGAGGTGCAGTCCATTCATGAAATTTTAAATAATATCTTGTTGCTTTCCCTAGGGCCATTATTTTATTAGCATTCCTTTTAACCTGTTATTATACGAACAAACGAGGTTGACTTTAAAAGATTTTAACAATATTTATGGTTTCAAAGTATAAATTGTTTCTACTATGTTTTTACGAGCATTGCACATTGTCAGTCCCCAATATTTGGATCAAGAAATTGAATACATAAGAAAAATTGGGACAGATTTATATTATCCTTCACACATATATTAGATATCTGATATAATACAGCTCATAAAAAGTTTCATAGTGTAAGTAACACGGAGAAAGAAACTTCCAAGAACATTCTCAGCTTACCTTATTTTAGTGGGTGTGAAACCATAAAAATCATTGTTCAAATTTTTAAGGTCAACTTCGTTTTTTCCTATAATAGCACACTAGTAAAATTAATGCTAATAAAAAATGGCCCACGGGAAAGCAATAACATATCATATAAAATTCCATGTATGGACTGCCTTTCTTTTAAATTGCCCAATCTAGCAAGGACTTAGAAGTAAGAAATAAACAGCATAAATATTCTGTCAAAACTGGACAAACTGCAATGCAATATTAACTCATTTAATTAAGTGAAAATGACCATTTGATAAATTGGATTGACATTTCAGTAATTGCAAGATCAAAAGATGTCATGTAATGAAATCATTTGGAATCTGCCATCATACAACTTACTTCCAATTGTAATTTTAATATCAGTCGTGGCCTGCTTTATTTGTACCCTTGTATAAGTAATATGTTTAAGAATGACCTTAAAAAGATACAATCACAGACTTAAATACAAATTAGTTGCCTTATACATATTTTATTTGCATATGTATGTTTAATATATTTTTTGTGAATAAGCTTACCTTGCAAAAAAGATTTTTATTGTTTACCAAAAATTTGTATATGGTCAGTTGTGTAATACTTTAATTGTCTTGTCCCTGTTTCTGAGCAGTTGGGCTTAATCTTTTTGTAAACCTCTTAAATTGTACCACTGTTTTTGGGGAAGGTTACTAATTCTCCAGGTGTGTTGGATTCTAGGTACTTATTTCCTTTATAATCATTACTTCATTAATTCACAGAGTCCACAGGGACACTGGACATAATTTTACTCTACACTTGTAGATAACAAGGAGGGTATAATGAAAGATGAAAAGTTCAAGATAAAAGAATAATGCTTAATGGGTACCCTCCTGTGAATTCCAGACATACATTTTGCAGTTTGTCTATGCTTTAGCAACGCATGACTGGGCTCTTCCTTCCTTCAGCAGATTTGGGCAGGCTAGATCAGTGGTTGCTTAACTTTCAGCCATCACTGGAAAGAAATTTGGGTCGCCCTTTGGAAGCCCTGTAAGTTTTGGAAGAGGTCTTCCTTCGACAGTGGCAAGCTCTCAGACAACAAATTCTTTCTCATTGACATAATGTCCTGGGGTTGTATCTCACCTCGTACGACTCCTGGAATAAAAGAAGGTCTACGGGGAGAGAGAGAATACAAGAATTTGGAAGAGGTGAAGCCCAGTAAACTATACCAGGTGTTTTCTCTTAGCAGGCATAATGACTGATATTCATGACACCTGCCGCTCCCACACCCGGGCCCCCCTTCCCCCGCCCCCCCTCCCACTTGAAACAGACTTTCCACGTCCTTAGCTAAAAAACGTTTTTAGCATATTGTACTTTGTGACTGAAGTAGGTTTGATGACCATTCCTTATAATGTACCTTTTTGTGGCCTACCGATATTTTTTTTCTGTCATACTCTAGCTGATTACTGATACCATATAAGAATATGTTCAAATAATGTGAATCATCGACCACACAAACCAACTGACCGACCAGACATAAGTCATCAATGTTATGTTTGAAAAAGCAAAAGCATACTTTTACATCTTTGTAATATGACCATTAATTTTGAAATATCTCAAAATATATTATATCATTTAGATTCAAATATTTTTAAATACTTCCAAAATTTAGGGAAACTCTGGTCATGTTAAAAAAAAGTAATTTGCTGACATCAAATCACCTGGTCACATGTACCCTAAGCATAACAATAAATATTTATCCTGGCAAATCCACATTGACCATGTGTTGAAGGTGAGCGTGCATCAACACTATCTGACGTTATTCCTGTCAGGTAGAGGCAGAGCTTTAGATCAATACGGAGAAAATATACTGTCTAAAAAAATCTTCAAAATGCTCATTCATATAAGATTAATATAGATTTTCTATTTGGTATCGTCTTTTTTTACTATAACATTTTTTTTTTCTTATCACAGAACGGAACTATTTTAATTAAAGCATCAATAGCATAACTAAGACTCATAAATCTCTGTGCTACTCTGATCGCGTTCAAGCCTATAGAGTCAAAATTCATTATACACCATACTATGGAAGAAAACTTTAAGTAACATCTCGTTATGATAAACAAACTAATGAAAAATCTAAAAACAATTAACACAGAGATATAAATAAAGGAAAACGTGTTATTATCTAACATTTACGTAGTAAATATAACAATTAAGCTATCTTCCACTTACAGGCGCACTCCTCAACAAACCACAGAAGATTTTGACAAAAATATGATATATAAATACACAAAAGCTAAAAATGGATGAAAAGAAGAAAGAAGCCGCAAGAAAGAATGTATAAAAGTGGAGACAGTCTCATCTAGCACATTATTTGCTTGCCGAGTTTTCGGAAATAGAGTCTTTGACAAACATTCAGACATCAGGCAAGAAGATTCTGTAAAGAATGAGAGGTCTGTTTGTAGACCATCTGGTATTCATAAGTATTCACAACGGGGAATGACTTTTCCTTAGCCGAGCGTCTATGTTTGCTCAGCATTATTTCCATTTTCATTTGGTTCTCGATGGGTAAGTTTCAGTTAGGACTGAAGCTGTTCCTCAGGAAATACGAGCCTCTGTTGTTCAGAGGAGCTATTGTTGTCATTTAGAAGGGTTTAATTTTAATCACAGTTTAAAAAAAAGGGAAATCGGTATTGTAAATAACTGATGAGAAGCTGATCGCAAATCACCATTTGTAAATGTTTGAAGAAAACAATGGTTTTCAGGCTTGAGGAAACTACATACAATCCCTTTGTATTAATCAAGTATTTAAATTGCACCATGTCCTTTCCAGATATTGTGAATTGTTTGAATATCTTTGTAAACTTAATCATTGATTCGAATATCTGCATAGTTTACGCAATTGTGAAACTTTTGTAAAGTATAATGCTCACCGTAACGTAATAGTTAAAAATGAGAGAGAGAGAGAGAGAGAGAGAGAGAGAGAGAGAGAGAGAGAGAGAGAGAGAGAGAGAGAGAGAGAGAGAGAGAGAGAGAGAGAGGTTATCTTGACTTTTCTGAAAACTCTATTATTCAAGGAACGTCACGTTCTTGTTACATAAATATTTACAAATAAAAAAAAAGTTAAGTAGTGGAAAATGAAGAAACTAAATAAAAAAGAGAATTGTATATCCTCTGATAACATAGTCTGAGTGTCAAATCAAATCAAGTGTTCTAAGGCTGGAACTATATTTTTCATGAACTACTTTGTCTAGTAACGGAAATATGTGTGGATGAAAATGTTACATGGTTTTTTCGTTAAGAAAATAGTCCCAAGAAAAAGAAAATTAAAAGTAACCTTTACATACATGTTTCAAGTATCATAACTTAGTGTTTTTAACATGCACTTCTAAGGTCGTATCTTTCAATAAAAGCCGAGGCCAGAGAGGAATAAATGTCAGCAAAACATGTTCATATAAATATCTCTAGATTTCTGTATATAATTTAGTATTTCCATATAATAATTTCAGAAGTTTAAAAATATAAGCATCTTATTTTTAGATTATTATTCTTGATTATTTAGTGTTTAATTAAATATCCTCAATAGGCATTACATCGGAATACTGAATGCTATTTATTTTTTTAAGGTATCAGAATCATAACTGTACACTATGTCAGACGGATAATAATAGTTTAACTTTTATTAACATTTATTGATAATTCATTAATATGTTATGAGACGATTGTCCCAAGTATCATGTTTTTTCTTTTATAAACCAGAATTGAATACTAATCCAGAACATGTTAGTCTGGAAGGCAACGATCCTGACAGCTGGTGTGAGGGAACTTGAAATGGAAAGGTTAATCGAAAAATGACGTGGATTTTTATTAATTCAAAAATTGCCACTGCCTCTTTACTATCATGAATAAAATAGTTCCAAACTAAATGCAAACTGAAGTACGTCGAAGTACATTTGAAATGGAAATGACGCTACTTACTTGGAATTTCAAGAGTTGTTGTTAAAGAAGATAATTACATACTGTCAGAGAGAGAAGGGTTTCTTTTATCCCTCGGCTTAGACTTCTTTTTACCTAATTTTAATTCGCCTTACTCAAGTTTCTTTTTACTCTTTGAATTACTGTTTAATCGCCTTCGTAAGTTAGGCATTTTACAGGTCTTAAAAACTTTGAGGGGGAAATGCGTCAATTCGTACAAAAATCTTTTCTGAATTTCAGGAGTAGTTGGTTGCCCTTTCCTTAAGAAAAGAGGACTTAACATTCTTAAACAGCTGCCTCTTAAAACAAACTTGGTCATCACAAAACCTGAAAAAGGCAAAGGTACTGTAGTTCTCAATAAGCAGGATTATGTTACAAAAATGATTACCATCTTGTCTGACCGGTCAAAATTTTAATGCATTGGTTCTCCCAGCTTTGAGCCAATCTTTAAAGTTGAAGACTGAATTAATAGGTTTCTAAAATTGCTTAAGGACAATAATGAAATCAGTGAACATCCATATTCGGATCTGTAGACATCTGGCTCATCTTATGGAGTTTTATATAGCTTACTTTATACAATACCAATCGAACCGTTCCGACGTCGAGTCCGCTTTACGATCTGTCAGTGATGTCTTCTCCGATGAGGAAATAAACGTTGCATATACGAACTGCAAAGATCTGATACCAGAGAGCATTCTCAAGGAGCGATCTGTGAAAAACCTGTCCTCTCACAAGAAAATATCATATATCACTAAATGGCCAAGGACCTGCTCGGTGGAAATCTATGCTGATGACCCTTACAATCTGCCTCTAAAGGTGCCTGCTGACCGAAGCCTACCTGCGGTGTACCACATGGCAGAAAATGTCTTCCAAACAGCAAAACCATCTCAGAAATAATTGGAAAAAAACTCGGAAAAAATCGAGGAGACCAATGATAAATTCTCAAGAGTCTGGGACATGATCAAAGGACTACAGGAATCCCTAGACAATCTGAAAACTGTGGAAACAAATAATCTCGCACAAATCTAGGATGTGATCAAACTAGTGCAGGAATCGCTAGACAATCACACAGATAGCCGCAAAACTCCTTTCAAAATGCAGCATCCAGTTTTCCTCGCCTCCCAGCAACACGGGAGTGCCCCCCGTCACCTATAGACCTTTCTGAGGGGACTGTTGGTCTCCCAACTTCTTCCTCCCCAGTGCCTCCAGTGGAAGATAGATCATGAGTGATCATGGGGGGTCTGGCGGCTGGCAGACACAAACAAGCAGAAAGAAGAGAATATCCTCTCATTTGGCTGCTGGACCGGAGCTCAACATTCGTGTTTCACCTCTCCCGAAATCCGAAAAGAGATTTCAAGTAGTATTTCACGACCGGAGCTCACCAGTAACGCTAGACACCATAGTGCAGAGAGTCAAGTTTCTCAAGAGCTCTGACCCACTCATCTCTCACGAACTCTCATGCAAAAGTAAACAGAAAGTGGCTTACAGGATTACCTGCCTATTTCAACACCTCGATGTTCTTAACTCATTAGCGCCCATGGTCCTTTCTTAAGGGGACCAGAAAGAAGTATCATTGATATTTCATCACCAGCTGTACTTTATTGAGGTACATTTGTTTAGTCATAAAGATTGAAGTATCTTTTAAATACTTTACCTATAATTGGTTAGATGTTGGCAATACTGTTGCATCCGTTTTCAGTATTGTGTGGCAATCTTCGGCGAGAGGATGTGTTCAGTTTTTCTTGCTTTTCAGTCAAAACTTTTTTGGGTAAGTATTTATCATATGTAATTCATACTTACACATAGTAAATGAATGTTCTTCCTTTCATATAAAGTTGGAAAAATCATCTTTTGCAGATCTGTTCAGCTAGAGTATACTTCGAAAGTTTGGTCCTTAAAAAAGGACCATGGGCACGTGTACACCATTATTTCCGTTTTTTCTGATAAGATTACTGGAGAAAATTTTAACTGCGCACATTTCCTTTTTTTCATAGGAAAATTATTCATCACGAGTATAGGGAGAAATGTAGCAAGAGAAATACGTAAATATTTTTCCATTTTCACCTGTATTATATTTCTGTATTCAGGTTCTCCTCCATGGCTTTCAAACTCTCGACGAAATCATTCTATTCCGTTCGTGATGCAGTGAATTTTGCTGAAGAAAATGACTTGTGTAATGATGAAAACTTCATAGATATGGTCGAAATTCCTCCTCTATTAAATGAACTTACAGATGAGGAAGTCGTTGATGATGAAATTTTAGATGATGATAACAGAGATCCAAACATCATCCTAAAAGATGTACCAGGAACTGTTGAATTTCATCGATGCCATGATGAACGAGAAATAAGTCAACCAATAAGAAAAAGAAAGAAATGCTCTGATTTGTCTTGGGAAAAAAAATTAACATATATATATATATATATATATATATATATATGTTGGAGTTATTGGATGCTACTGGAAATTGAGGAAGTGCTGCAATCGTCTTCAAAGGAATCTTCAATTCAAGCTGAAGAATCTTATTGCTGAAAGCGACTTTAGTAAGCATGCCAAAGTGGATTTCATTATAAGTTTATCGGACAAACCAGTGGATAGTGCTACGACAGCGGCTTTGGGATATGGATTAAGCTTTGGTGTGTCTAACAGTAACATGGACTTTTTCGACATTTCAAACTCTTTTTGTGTTTTGGGAAAATTTAATCATACTATGCACTGAGGATATCAATTTTTGTAAGGGTATTGTGTATGGTGCTATGAGAAAGGATCCTCCCCCTAATGTACCTGTAAGATTTCTCCAGGCTTATAAGGAAATTAAAAAAGACCAAATAGTCCAAGTAACAAAGGCCGATAAGTCTAATGCAGTGGTAATAATGAATAAAGGTGACTATTTAAGTAAAATAATTGCATTGCTAAATGATACTGATACTTAACCGAAACTAAGGTCTCATCCTACACAGACAGTGATCTCCCATTTTAATAAACAAATTAAATCCATTCTAAAGAGCTTGGACTATATAATTAAACAGTTTTCACGTCAATGCACCTCCCTACCTTATATGTATGGTTTAGTCAAGACAAAATTAATAACCCTATCAGACCAATCATTAGTTCAGTGAGCTCAGTTACGTATAATTTATCGAGATGGCTTGTAAAAATTCTTACACCTTTGGTAGGAAACATTTCTAACACGAATTTTAAGAAATAATGTTGACTTTATAAGCAAATTGAATAGTTAAAATTTGAATTTTGATTTTAATATGGTTAGTTTTGATGTTATCTCTATTTTAAAAAGTGTCTGTAGATGATTTACTTAAATTTTGTATGCCCTCCCCCCGGGGGAACTTACTGACACCCCAACCAGGGTCACTTCCACCGAAAGTGCCAGCCAACTGCCCACGGGGAGTGACTGCCCACTCCCACTGCCTAATCCCCCATCCACCCAAATGATCAGCGCATTCATCTCCCATCTAGCAGAACATTCCTCTCCTAAGCATGTTCTCCAAAAATTTCTGCTAGATTCCAAAAATATTCCAAGAGATTATGTTTAATGTGTCCATGGCTACTCACGGAGATGGGAGATGAATGCGCTGATCATTTGGGTGGATGGGGGATTAGCCAGTGGGAGTGGGCAGTCACTCGCCGTGGGCGGTTGGCTGGCACTTTCGGTGGAAGTGACCCTGGTTGGGGTGTCAGTAAGTTCCCCCCGGGGGAGGGGGGGCCTCCCGGATTAGGTTATATCTGGATACTAATATATTCGGACCGAAATTCTCGCCTTTAAAACCCTTTAAATCCCAATTTTTTTACTTTAAGTTTTTATTTTTTTAAATTTATTTTTACATCATCATTACATATTAAATATGTAAAATAATTCCTACTGCCATGTCTCATAAAAAGAAGTCAATTTTAATTTTGGTCCCTTTTTAAGGACCATGGGCACTCTGAGTACAACTTAGGTCTATGAAGCAGTAATTCTGAATCAAACTTATAGCTGGTAAAACGATATAAGCTAGGATATAATAAACTTAAAATACCTCTGATTCATTTACTTATCTAAATAAGATACAGTTTACTTTGTATGCCATTTGTTGAAACAGTCTCCAATATGAAGACCCATATCACATTTCACGCATTGTTTGGCAACCTTTTTCTTGCAATTGGCATATTTTCTCTGTTTTCCTCCCTCTTTTCTATCAAGAACATGTCCATTCGAAGAGAATCTGGTGTCTGGTAATATTTTAGAAGAAAATACCTTCGGCTGTCCAGATGTTTTAGGATCAGAATCTGATGAGACATGCAAAGGAGATCTTGTTACTGACCTTCTAAATTCCAATAACCTCATAGTAACCTTATTTTCATTAGCCAAGGTATATACAGTCAAGGAACTGATCAAAACAACATCAAGAAAGTTTGTGAGTAAACTGAAATACCACTTTTTGGATCTAATAGAAACTCGATACTTCTGAACAAGCCAGTCTAAGTGATCCACTCCTCCCATAAATTTATTATACTAGGAAATGAGAAATGGCTGAGGAACAATAATGTCCTTTTGCAACTGGTTGACCATCTCTTCGTGCTCCCTATGGGAGTAACAGATTGATGATTTCTGGCAGTTGTGAAAATACTGTTGTAATGCCACTTCAAAAAGAAGAGTTCTTCTTTGTCTTCAAATCGATAGTCGTAGGACCCACAATCTTCCTTTTTCAGTTCTTTATCCTCCTTCAGAGGACATTTGCATGTTCTATTCGAACGGATTGTGCGCATGATTATCATTCCCAAGTTTTTCAGTTGCACAAATAGGTCATAGCTTGAGAAAAAATTATCTACGTAAATCTCATGATCATACGTGTTCTCAAGATGACTAACCATGGATAACACCACTTTTGTACCTACGCAGTCAGTATTTTTGGCAATAGGAGTAGAATCTATTAGCTTCCCTTGATACAAATCCATATGAAAACAGTAACCACCTGTTCCACAGCACAGCATCCAGTGTTTGAAGCCAAACCTTATAGGCTTGCCTCTTATAAACTGCTTTGGAGAACTTCTTCCGTAATACCTTACGATCTGCTCATCAATGAATAATTCTTTAGAGAATATTCCAAACTGCTTGAACTTCTCATTCAAAGCACTGGCCAAAGGTCTAATTTTAAATCTTTTGTCTCCTTTGCATTTTTCAGCATTTTCATTGTTAACAAAATGAAGATACCTTTTAATAATTAGAAATATGTTTCTTGGCATTGTTTTCCTAATGATTTGAGTTTCAAGGTCGTCTTCTAAACTCCAATAGTGGCGTTCACTGGGTAGTCTGCGGTATCCTGAAAAAAATAGGATTCCAAAGAAATTCTTCAAACAATTTATTGATAGACTGAAATAATGAACATTTTTCTGTGCGGAGTAGGTAACAGATCCTCTGCAAAACTCATTTAGTATTTCGTCACTAAAGAAAAGTTCAAGTATTTCAATTGGGATTCTGCCATGTAGATTATTTTTCATAGACTAATTTTTCGTTTGACCCATTAGGTGTTGGAGACGTGAATTTTGAGAAATCACGGTTAATTTTTTTCCCAAGACAAATCAGAGCATTTCTTTCTTTTTCTTATTGGTTGACTTATTTCTCGTTCATCATGGCATCGATGAAATTCAACAGTTCCTGGTACATCTTTTAGGATGATGTTTGGATCTCTGTTATCATCATCTAAAATTTCATCATCAACGACTTCCTCATCTGTAAGTTCATTTAATAGAGGAGGAATTTCGACCATATCTATGAAGTTTTCATCATTACACAAGTCATTTTCTTCAGCAAAATTCACTGCATCACGAACGGAATAGAATGATTTCGTCGAGAGTTTGAAAGCCATGGAGGAGAACCTGAATACAGAAATATAATACAGGTGAAAATGGAAAAATATTTACGTATTTCTCTTGCTACATTTCTCCCTATACTCGTGATGAATAATTTTCCTATGAAAAAAAGGAAATGTGCGCAGTTAAAATTTTCTCCAGTAATCTTATCAGAAAAAACGGAAATAATGGTGTACACGTGCCCATGGTCCTTTTTTAAGGACCAAACTTTCGAAGTATACTCTAGCTGAACAGATCTGCAAAAGATGATTTTTCCAACTTTATATGAAAGGAAGAACATTCATTTACTATGTGTAAGTATGAATTACATATGATAAATACTTACCCAAAAAAGTTTTGACTGAAAAGCAAGAAAAACTGAACACATCCTCTCGCCGAAGATTGCCACACAATACTGAAAACGGATGCAACAGTATTGCCAACATCTAACCAATTATAGGTAAAGTATTTAAAAGATACTTCAATCTTTATGACTAAACAAATGTACCTCAATAAAGTACAGCTGGTGATGAAATATCAATGATACTTCTTCTGGTCCTTAAAAAAGGACCATGGGCGCTAATGAGTTAAGAACATCGAGGTGTTGAAATAGGCAGGTAATCCTGTAAGCCACTTTCTGTTTACTTTTGCATGAGAGTTCGTGAGAGATGAGTGGGTCAGAGCTCTTGAGAAACTTGACTCTCTGCACTATGGTGTCTAGCGTTACTGGTGAGCTCCGGTCGTGAAATACTACTTGAAATCTCTTTTCGGATTTCGGGAGAGGTGAAACACGAATGTTGAGCTCCGGTCCAGCAGCCAAATGAGAGGATATTCTCTTCTTTCTGCTTGTTTGTGTCTGCCAGCCGCCAGACCCCCCATGATCACTCATGATCTATCTTCCACTGGAGGCACTGGGGAGGAAGAAGTTGGGAGACCAACAGTCCCCTCAGAAAGGTCTATAGGTGACGGGGGCACTCCCGTGTTGCTGGGAGGCGAGGAAAACTGGATGCTGCATTGAAAGGAGTTTTGCGGCTATCTGTGTGATTGTCTAGCGATTCCTGCACTAGTTTGATCACATCCTAGATTTGTGCGAGATTATTTGTTTCCACAGTTTTCAGATTGTCTAGGGATTCCTGTAGTCCTTTGATCATGTCCCAGACTCTTGAGAATTTATCATTGGTCTCCTCGATTTTTTCCGAGTTTTTTTCCAATTATTTCTGAGATGGTTTTTGCTGTTTGGAAGACATTTTCTGCCATGTGGTACACCGCAGGTAGGCTTCGGTCAGCAGGCACCTTTAGAGGCAGATTGTAAGGGTCATCAGCATAGATTTCCACCGAGCAGGTCCTTGGCCATTTAGTGATATATGATATTTTCTTGTGAGAGGACAGGTTTTTCACAGATCGCTCCTTGAGAATGCTCTCTGGTATCAGATCTTTGCAGTTCGTATATGCAACGTTTATTTCCTCATCGGAGAAGACATCACTGACAGATCGTAAAGCGGACTCGACGTCGGAACGGTTCGATTGGTATTGTATAAAGTAAGCTATATAAAACTCCATAAGATGAGCCAGATGTCTACAGATCCGAATATGGATGTTCACTGATTTCATTATTGTCCTTAAGCAATTTTAGAAACCTATTAATTCAGTCTTCAACTTTAAAGATTGGCTCAAAGCTGGGAGAACCAATGCATTAAAATTTTGACCGGTCAGACAAGATGGTAAACATTTTTGTAACATAATCCTGCTTATTGAGAACTACAGTACCTTTGCCTTTTTCAGGTTTTGTGATGACCAAGTTTGTTTTAAGAGACAGCTGTTTAAGAATGTTAAGTCCTCTTTTCTTAAGGAAAGGGCAACCAACTACTCCTGAAATTCAGAAAAGATTTTTGTACGAATTGACGCATTTCCCCCTCAAAGTTTTTAAGACCTGTAAAATGCCTAACTTACGAAGGCGATTAAACAGTAATTCAAAGAGTAAAAAGAAACTTGAGTAAGGCGAATTAAAATTAGGTAAAAAGAAGTCTAAGCCGAGGGATAAAAGAAACCCTTCTCTCTCTGACAGTATGTAATTATCTTCTTTAACAACAACTCTTGAAATTCCAAGTAAGTAGCGTCATTTCCATTTCAAATGTACTTCGACGTACTTCAGCTTGCATTTAGTTTGGAACTATTTTATTCATGATAGTAAAGAGGCAGTGGCAATTTTTGAATTAATAAAAATCCACGTCATTTTTCGATTAACCTTTCCATTTCAAGTTCCCTCACACCAGCTGTCAGGATCGTTGCCTTCCAGACTAACATGTTCTGGATTAGTATTCAATTCTGGTTTATAAAAGAAAAAACATGATACTTGCGACAATCGTCTCATAACATATTAATGAATTATCAATAAATGTTAATAAAAGTTAAACTATTATTATTCGTCTGACATAGTGTACAGTTATGATTCTGATACCTTAAAAAAATAAATAGCATTCAGTATTCCGATGTAATGCCTATTGAGGATATTTAATTAAAAAAAACACTAAATAATCAAGAATAATAATCTAAAAATAAGATGCTTATATTTTTAAACTTCTGAAATTATTATATGGAAATACTAAATTATATACAGAAATCTAGAGATATTTATATGATCATGTTTTGCTGACATTTATTCCTCTCTGGCCTCGGCTTTTATTGAAAGATACGACCTTAGAAGTGCATGTTAAAAACACTAAGTTATGATACTTGAAACATGTATCGTAAAGGTTACTTTTAATTTTCTTTTTCTTGGGACTATTTTCTTAACGAAAAAACCATGTAACATTTTCATCCACACATATTTCCGTTACTAGACAAAGTAGTTCATGAAAAATATAGTTCCAGCCTTAGAGTATCAGGAGACATGTTACACGACGTTAAAGACGAAGATAATAAAGAAATAATTAAATTTTCTTTTGGCTGCTAGGCACATAGATGAATATCAGGACAGCAAAATATGTGCTTTAGTTTTCAAACAGTCAAATACCACAGGCTACTATATTTTTTAGGGACTGCATTTACGTCAGTGAAAGGATTTAATATGTTAACCAACGGATATTAACGTAATATGATTACTAACTATTCTATTCAAGATGTAGAATGACAATCATTGGCCATAGCTACGACGTCTTTGATCCTTAGGCCGAAACACATTTCTTATCGTAGCTTCACGTTTCTAAAAAAAAAAAAAAAATAAAGTAAATAAATAAAGAACTACGTATTCGACATATAAAATGGCTACTGATATGTCTTTCATTGATGTGGTTTCGCGCTTATGTATTTGAATTTAAGTTCGTATATGAACTATTTGTTATTATGATTATCTGCCAAAGTCGATGCCCATCTCGCCACGTCACATTATCCTTACCATTAAAATGATTTTCATCTAAATTGTATACTTTTTTATTAATGAAGTTTGTACCATCCTTTTCATTATCATTTATTCTGAAAATGAGGTAAGAAGGATTGTGAATGGTACAGTTATCAAAAAGCATATAGCAAATAGGTAATAAAAGCATGGATATATTATACGATTTTTTACCCCAAAGAGATAATCATCTACAAACCTAATTTAGCGAAATGGTTTCCTTTCAAAAATGTTTATCAAAGTCATAGAATAATAACTCTAAAAAAAAAAAAGTGTTTTTTTCCGACCCATGCAACCAGTAGCAAAAATTTCCATCAGCTTGAATGCATAGAAGCTGTTTGGGAAAAATTATGTTTCCCCTTTGAAAGATAAAACCATATCTTTTGTAATATTCTTTACACCATTCTATAGTAAAATGAGGAGGAAAATATGTTGCTATACAGTCATTTCACTTTTATATGTATCATTTAATAACAGAAAATTGTGAATGAAGGATATAGAAGTATTGCTATTGTATCGATATGCCATTTTGGATTGAATTTTAAACATTTTGTTACTTATAATAATTTTTTTTTATTATTCAGAGCAAATTTGCTCTGATTATCTATAGTAGTTTTAAAAGCATGAAAATTCAGTCATAAAACATTTCATACTGTTGCAGATCTCCAGCAGAGCGCAGACGGTATCGCTTAACATAATTCTTTTATTCTTTTCATTTTTCCAATATTCAATTAGCGTACAAAAAAAATTTATCTAGTTTACAATACCATTAGCATAGAAAGCACGTTACCAAATTCACCTTTGAAAGGCTATTGTACAACTGGCCCATTAAGCATCCGCACTCCTTTCATCATTGTTCGAACAAAGTAGAATTGGCAACATTACTATTCCAGCAACATCAGTGCCGACAACGCGAATGTGCAATGCAGCCTACAACGTTATCGGTGGCCTTGGCCTATCTTTTAGATCAACACCCCTTTCGTCATTATTATTATCATTAATAATAGTAATTGATACAATGTACGACTCACTGTATCAATTATAAATTATTTTTCAATGTTGTTAATATAAACGGATTTAATAATTATTTTACAATTCACTAATAAAAGATCAAAACACTCAAGTAAAACTAATTATTTCTCATTAGCATAAAATTTGCTTCCAAAGCAACTGTTTCTATGCTTTTTGACACCCGATATCACTCCCTTGGACTTCTTTCTTTGGGGTTATGTTAAAGATATTGTGCATCGAAGCAAAAGATCACTCATGCCATTGCGACTATTGATAAGACTATGCTACAGAGAAAATGTCAAGGAATAGGGTACCTTCTTAATGTGCTTCATGCAACTAATGGTGCCATATATAGGAGTATTAAACATGACAAAAATCAAATATCTACTCCTTAATTTTGTATTAATTTTCACATATTTATTCCTGTTGATTTGCTTACGTAATATATTTTTTAGTGTAAAGAGACTGTATGGACCTCTGTATATATATATATATATATATATATATATATATATATATATATATATATATAATATATATATATTATATATATATATATATATATATATAATATATATAATATGCACACACACAATGAAGAATATTTTATAAAAGAAAAAGAGCAAACGAATATGTGGAAACTATTACAAAATGAGGGGTAGACACTAAAGTTTTTTTTATCTTGCTAAATACAGGCACCATTAGTTGCATGAAACACATCAAGAAGTTGCTCAGTTTATTTACATTTTCACTGTAGCATAGGCTCATTAATGGTGGCAATGGCATGAGTGAAATTTTGCTTTGATGCACAATATATTTAACATAACCCAATAGAAAGAAGTCCAATGGAGTGATATCTGGTGAACAAGGTGCCTAGGTAATTGGACCATCCCTTCCAGTCCACCGGCCTGGAAATGATTTATTTAGGAACCCACGAACATGCAGTCACTAACATGGTCGTGCGCCATTTCGCTGTAATATTATGATTGGTTGAAGGTCATCTAGTTGTGGTGCCACAAATTCAGTAAAAAGGTCAAAGTAAATATCTGTGGTAATTGATGTCTCATTGAAAAATGGACCAGTGATTCGATTGCACATGACCCCACACTATACATTCATCTTTGCACTATCTCGGGGAAGTTCCCTAATCACATGCAGATGTCTTTATTCCCAGATATTCTCATTATGTGTCTTCAGATTCCCTGGAACATGAAAGGTGACCTGGACGCTAAATCAAACTCGGTTGAGGAACTTTTCACCCTCAGGAATTCGTTCCGGAATGTTAACTGTAAACTCTTTCCATCTTGGTTTATCAGTTGGATCGGGTGACTGTGTGACCAGCACTTTATAAAAATAACATCACAAATGCTTGTGTAAAGCTTTGTGCATGCTGAATGTGGTA
The DNA here is from genome assembly GCF_015104395.2 of Macrobrachium nipponense. NCBI lineage: Eukaryota > Metazoa > Arthropoda > Malacostraca > Decapoda > Palaemonidae > Macrobrachium > Macrobrachium nipponense. The sequence continues at coordinate 64,741,572 of NC_061100.1, forward strand.
GCTGTAAGTGTCTAGCAGTAGTACGGATGCATACTGTAGGAAGACGATTGAAGGTTGGTCTTCAGGATAAAGTTGTATTCATATGCTCTTAGTCACTACTCCTCTTTTTATCCAATATTGTCCCTATCTTCCTGAATCTCTTGAGCCATGCATGAATTGATAGAGGTTGCAGTGTAGTTTTGCTGAGTCTACATAATCCATTCTGTTTCACTTAACCATGAAACACATTGGGCCTTTTCGTGAGGAGTAGCAGGTCTTAGGGTTCCATTTAACAGTACCCATTTCATCAGCAGGTTACCAGAAATACATAAATACAGCAGGACTAATGACTTTTGTAACATATCTTATTTATTGTAAAAAAACTTTATAGAGGAAAAACCACTGGAAATGATTGGCAGAAATCTGTAAAGATCGCTTTCACCTTTGTTAAGGCATTGTGCATTTTTGCCTCTCATTTTACCAGGAGAATGATAAGCTGAAACTCTTACACACACACACACACACACACACACACACACACACACACACACACACACACATATATATATATATATATATGTGTGTGTGTGTGTGTGTGTGTGTGTGTGTGTAATAAGGGGAAATCAGGTCGATAACAAGTGACATAAACAAGATTGGAATGCAAAAAGCAGTAAAGTGTCTATTATTTATAGAATGTATAGAAGCTTACAAACATTGGAACAGAACAGACAAGCTTATCCATCATAATATTACTGGGCGCATTGGTGAGATTGCAAGCGCACAAATGACTTGGTTAGTTCGGAATCACAAGGTTGTGACATCAGTGCATTGAATAGGACGTGGACATGGGAAATGAAAAATGCACAGAATAGACTAGCATGCATGCATTCATGTGTTCAGTAGCGTGTGTATGTTCATACATCCGTTAGAACAAATGAATGAGATATAATCTCCAGTATGGGAATTAATAGGGAATTAGACGACAAACTGTCGTGGTGGTCACAATAGACTTTGGAAATCTGAGGAGGTGCTAAGATCCATCAGAAAAGGTAACAAACATTTAGAACAGAGACATATATTTCGGATGCATTGAGAAGGGAAGCTTGGTGCAACACTTAATATTATTGAGGAATTTTCAAATTTCATTGTCTGATAATTATGGTCTCTTTATTTCAGATGGAATATGCGGTTGCTACTTAAAAATGAATTCTCCAGACTTTTATATAACGTGTATTGATAAAGACTCAGGTGAGGATAAAGGGGATATTTATGTACATGATGTTTTCATGGAAGAGTAATGATGGTTTAATTATTTTATTTGGGATTTTATTTAAGTCATTTTATTCCCTTTTTTATGTTAACTATTTCGGGAAGATAAAATTATAGTTTTGTATATCAGGGATTTGAATTCGCCTAAGACTTAATGATTAAATTTCACCTAGCTAATGGGATGACAGGTGATGGGAACAAACTAAGGTAGGTCTCACTATCAGTTCTCATCTTTTAGTTAATTGGGGTCATTTGACCCCTTAACAGTTTCGTGGCAGTGGTAAAAGGCAATTAGGCCTATAGATTATTACATTGCTGGAGAGACTGGGAATTATAGGAGTTAGGAGACTAGGTAGATGTTAGGAAATTATAATTATGTATTTCTGGCAACTGTCCGTCTACTGCTGACAAAGGCGTTGATGTTAGCGAAATTTGTGTAGTCAAGGGGTTAGCCAGCTTTCTAAGGCAGTGGCAATGTTTATTGTGTGTAGATGTGACGAGTTTTTACAGCAGAGATTATGGTATAATAATTAAATAGGGTGGTCTTACAGGGATTACAAGGGAAAGAATTACATGTGGTTGTAAGTGTAACCAACTATATATGCAGTATTGTGGGAGGAGATGACTTCAATGTGCTTAACCCTCTTACGCCGACTGGACGTATTTTACGTTGACATTTCTTGTCTCCCGTGTGCCAACTGGACGTATTTTACGTCGACTTACAAAACTTTTGTTTAAAAATACTTATAGGCCTACCAGCCAAAAACTTTTGAATCACGCGCCTTGGGGGATGCTGGGAGTTCACGGATCAGGGTGTTGTTTTGTTTAAAATCGTTACGCAGGCGCGGAAGCGCGAATTTCTTTCTTTCCGCACTAAAAAGTATCTGTGACACATCTCGGAATTTATTTCGTCACTTTGGCATAAATTAGCCGTTACATGAAGTATAAATATAAATAACGATAATTGCCAAAATTTCAACCTTCGGTCAACTTTGACTCTACCGAAATGGTCAAAAAACGCAATTGTAAGCTAAAACTCTTATATTTTAGTAATATTCAATCATTTACCTTAATTTTTCAACTAATTGGAAGTCTCTAGCACAATATTTCGATTTATGGTGAATTTATGAAAAAACTTTTTCCTTACGTCCGCGCGGTAACTCTTCCGAAAAAAATCATACATGCGATTGTGGTAATGTTTGCACCATTTTAAAATTAGCCATTATATAAAGTTTTATATATGGAAATGTGCGCAATTTCATGCACAATACAACTAAAAACAACCCATGGTTGTAGCTTTTATCAGTTTTGAGATATTTTCATATAAATAACGATAATTGCCAAAATTTCAACCTTCGGTCAATTTTGACTCTACCTAAATGATCGAAAAACGCAATTGTAAGCTGAAACGCTTATATTCTAGTAGTATTCAAGCATTTAACTTCATTTTGCAACAAATTGGAAGTCTCTAGCACAATATTTCGATTTATGGTGAATTTATGAAAAAAATAACATTTTCTTTACGTCCGCGCGGTAACTCTTCCGAAAAAATCATACGTGCGATTGTGGTAATGTTTGCACCATTTTAAATTAGCCATTACATAAAGTTTTATATATGAAAATGTGCGCAATTTTATGTAGAATACAACAAAAAATAATTGAAGGTTGTAGCTTTTCTCATTTTTGAAATATTTGCATATAAATCACGATAAATAGAAAAAAAACCACGTTCGGTCAACTTTGACTCTACCGAAATGGTCGAAAAACGCAATTGTAAGCTAAAACTCATACAGTCTAGTAATATTCAGTCATTTATCTTCATCTTGAAACCAATTTGAAGTCTCTAGCAAAATATTTAGATTTATGGTGAATTTAAAAATAAATCTTTCCTTCCCTCAGCGCGCGGATTCTCCGCCACAAATCTCCGAAATGCGTACGTCCCATTCTCGGAATATTTGCTCCGTTTCATATTAGGCATTTCATAGAGATTTATATATGAAAATGTGCGCAATTTAATGTAGAATAAAACGAAAAATATTTGAAGGTTGTAGCTTTTCTTATTTCCGAAATAATTGCATATAAAAATATATATATAAAAAAATTCGACATTCGGTCAACTTTAAGTCGTCAGATATGGTCGAAAAATGCAATTGTAAGCTAATGCTCTTACAGTAAAGTAATATTAAATCATTTATCTTCATTTTGAAAGAAATTGGAAGTCTCTAGGACAATATTTAGATTTATGGTGAATTTTTGAAAAAAAATATTTGTTTATGTTCGCGCATTACGAATTCATGCATTATTTTGTGATAATATTTTCTGTGTTGCTTTTATCGTTTTACAATGTGTTGTATACCAAAATGATTGAAATTTAGTGTATATTACAACGAAAAAAAAGTAACTTGTTACCTTTAACCGTTTTGTGCACAGCGCGATTTGAATACAATTATATATGAAATTTCGTTTTTGCGCTATCATATATCGCATTATTTCTATATGATAATGATAACTTTTTTCATTTCTGATGGTTGCATACTAAACTTCAACCAATGACAAAAAAAGTAGCCAAAAATGAACTCTTAATCTTGAAAACTAAGTGCGCTGTGATTTTTTGAAAAAAATATTTTTTCCGCTTCCGCGCTCACTCTGAAACACCTCCGGCACACGGGAGACAATTTTTTTTTTACTGCTTCGGCGTAAGAGGGTTAATGTGCCGTTTCTAATGACGACGTAAGTGTTAAATATTTCCTTTCATTTTTATTTTTCTTGTGTTATCAATTTGCGCACAGGTGTATTTCATTTTGTGTCTCTGTGGCATTCAAAGAACAGTAGTGGGTTACTCTTAATTACAATACATGGGAATATGCAGTACGACATCTTTCATTTTTGTGTGTGAGTATGTGTGAGAGAGAGGCTGGCAGATTGATTGTGTTAGACTCAGCAAATCCCGAGAAGCAAAAGTTCATGTTACATTTTCTTTCTCGCTCGCCTCTTCCTGTTTTCTGTTAATCAGCTCTTGACCTTATAACAGTTGCGAACAGCTGATAACCTTGGCTTTTAAAGGGAAAGAGTAGATCTCCTCTCGTAGAGTTGAGAGATATATACCTGGGAATAACAGTTTATTGGGAATTGGTGAATGCAATTTTCTTTTATTGGTGAATGATACAATATTACTTTTGTGTTGGGGTTTGTGTTGGGATAAATATATTGATGTTATTAAGGTCGGGACGAATCCTGAATTATAAGTCACTCTAAACAAGGCAAAATGGTTAAAACAGGTAATAGTCAAATTTTAGTGCATAAGATAACTAACATAAGTGCAGGAGTCAGCCCTTTTCGAGGCATTGTTGATGGTGTTCTGTCACAACCAGTGCAAATTTTCATTAACGGAATGAATAACTTCTTAAAAGCTAAAGGAATAAAAAATTATTCAGAGGCGTTCACAGAGGCAAAAGCCTTGTTAAATTTCAATAAAGGGGATTCGTTATTTAGATGCTGCAGTTTCCAATACACAAAATGTCGGTCATGGACTGAATTACAAGCATTTCTGAGGACAGCCTATGGAGCAAAGGAACACGGAGATATAGTGAGAGACCTAAGAGGTCTTTACAAGATTAGGAAAGGCAATAAAAAGCTTATTGAGTATAGCCCAAAACTTTTTGACTCAGTGTGAAAATGGATACAAAAATTTAAAAATTCTACATAGGTAAATGAAGATAAAATCTCATTTAACAATTTACAGAAAATAATACGTTTTTCCATGCTTCTACACGACGTCCCAGAAGCCATTGTAAATAGCTTTGATGAAAAGATTGAACCCACATCAGATGAGGAATTGATTTATTCCCAAGTTCAGAAACACATGTCCAAATGTCCCACAGTAGATAGTGTATATTTTAATGGGACCTATCCAAGAAATACAATACAAAGACACTCAGATTTTCCTACTCCCTGTTTATGTGCAAAAGTGGAATATAAGAAAGGATCGATAGATCAAGGACAACAGCAGTTTCATTTCTTCAATTGTAATAAACCATGGCACACAAAGAAAGTTTGTAGAGTCAAATACTGTGGAATATGCAAAAGTGAAAAAAGATGTAAGACCCCCACCTCAGAAACTCGGGAGTTGTAATATGAGAACTTACCAAGTAGGTGACTCAAAGGGGCAAAGAGATCGGCGAAAATTTTGCAAGGCCGATCAACAAAAGGGTACAGATGATTTGTACATACCATTGTGGTATCATTGGGGACGCCCCAGAGCCCAGGCTGATAGTTCAGGGAACAGTGGAGGATGTGAAGATCCCAAATCTCATTGACACAGAGGCCTCCATGAACTTGCTTGACCACGAATTGTATCAGTCCATGTCCTTCCATTACCCTTTGAAACCCTCAACAGAGACGGGGTGTGATGTGCAAGCCCACAGATTAAATACCTTGACTTTTACAAGAACACGATTTACTTTGGGTTATAGAGTACTGATAGATCTATTTTTGGTGATAAAAAGGTTGCATTGGGCAACAGACTTTTGCTGGGCCATTTTGCATGTAGGAGACATAAGATATCTGTCCATACAGGTGTTAGTGGCGTAACTGTTGTAATACTGGGTAATTTTATTCCATATGCGGATATAAGTGAAACTGAGGATACAGAGGTTAATGTGGGGAATACTGGCGGTGGTGTCGGTAGGCATACCAATGATATGGGGGCTACTGGTCGTGGTGTTGGTGATTATAATGGGGATATTTTGGATAACAGCAGTAACAATGGCGGTGTTAATGGGGATATTTGGGATAATAGTGGTGACAATGGCGGTTATGATGGGGATATCAGTGATAATGGTGCCAATAATAGGGGTACTGGCGACAATTGTGGCGGCATTAACAGTGGGAATATGAGAAATAACAAAGGTGATTCTGATATTGGGGTTATGGTGGATGGAATAAGGGATACTGGTATAAATAAGGGTGATATTTATGGGGATGTAGAACAGGAAAGTACTAACCACAATTATAAAGGTGTTTTATTAGAGGATGTTATTTTAAATCCGGGTACAAGGAATATGGTGAAAGTCAGACTGAGGGAAGTGAAAAGACCCATAGAGGTGTACATAATTAAGGGTAGCTAGAAACTAAAAGGGGTTATTTGCACCATATCAGTGGACAGAGTATCTAATACTGGTGTTACATGGGTGGAATTATTGAGCTGTAATGATACAGTTAGGAAATATCAGAAGAACACTTTTGTGGTAGACCTCCAAGATTAGAAAAATTATAGTAGTTCAGTGGCTATTGTAAAGGGGAAAACTAAGTTTTCCGAGGCAGAAATACAATCTAGAAAGAAAATATTTAGGGAACATTTAGCTAACGCAGACTACAAAGAGCATATAGAAGTGGTAAGCGAACTATTGGTGGATTATTTGGGGATACTGAGGCTTTAAAAGGGGACAAGTTAGGAGTGATTAATGTGTTAGAACATAAGGTGAATCTAAAAGAAGGGAAAAAACCCATTTGTATTCCTGCATACCGCAGACCTTTCAAAATCATAGAACAGGTAGAGACAGCGGTCAGTAAATGGGAAGAAGAAGGAATTATTAGACCTAGTGCGTCCTCGTATGACTTTTCATTGTTGGTGGTGCCTAAGAAGGATGGATATGTCTGAGTATGCATCGATTTTAGACCTGATTCATCTGAACAATGTCTCGAGCAAGAAGACACGCCAGAATTTCTCGAATTCATTGACAGAGTTAATGAAGAAAAACTCCCTAACTCCTCGGATCGCATGGATAACCTGGCTTTATCCCTCACTGATAGTGTAAGAATACCAACTACAACATCAACAAAAAACCTTGCCTCAAATCCTATTGGGGACACAACCAAAAAGGGAACAATGGATCGACCAATATTCGTGGGAATTTCCAACGCAGAGAATGATTCACATTCTGACACTGTTGGGATGAGGTTTCATCCCAACAGGAGGAGCGATCACTTCCACCGATGTTGGGAATTTCGGAAATAAACGACATCGACTAGAACGAACCGATTCAAGATATTCAAGTTCCGAGAGCGAAGCAGACATCACAATTACCAACGTTGTACACGGGACTTCTAAACGACAGAAGTACTTGGACGGAAGGGGACTGGGAGAGGATACGGATGATCAACAAATGGAAGAGGAACCACCCTACTGGACGTTCGTCATCCGGCAACGACCAAAACCAAAATCAGGAAAGCCACCAACATTCACCTGTACGAATCACGGTGACCACTGGCACATCACCTTCCAATCAGACCCCTCAAACAAAGCGAGGAAACGCTCCATCATCTGCAATTTTCTGGGATTATCTGATGCAGCCCGCCTCAAAGGAACAGCATCAACAGTTATCATCAGAAATATCAAGCAATGGATTTTGTATCTTATCAGATACGGTATCGACAGGATTTCGTTTTTTGGTGCTGGCCATACCGTATTTAAAAACATTCTCCGATACTTTAGAAATAACCCCACTGGAACGGATGCAGTAGACGGACCATGTCCATACATGGAATCTAAAAGAGAAGAAAGACGAGAAAAGTCTCAAAGTCTTAACAAGATAGATGAATTTGAATTTATAGACACACTATGTACTGAAAAGAAATCATCGAGTGTATTTGACCTGCTCAGAAAACTGTCCAAACAAGAATTCAAGATTCTGTATGGAACACTAGGAAGTTCGTATAAAGAAAAGCTCAAGGCGATCATGGTCTTCAACAACACACAAAAGCGAAATTTATACAAAGGCAAACCTTTTGAATTTATATTGGAGAAGGCTTCAACAACACCAGGCGAAACTAAAAACATAGAGTGGCTCGAGTACATGTTCACAGAAAATAAAATCTGTATCGCCGAATTCTTGGCATGGATGAATCCTCCCGTTCTGACACTTCCAGATTTCAGCGAACCTTTCACATTAATGACTGATGCCAGTCAAGAGGGTATAGATACTTGTCTTATGCAAACACGTGATGGAAAATTACATCTGATAGCATATTATAGCAAGAAATTTAGGACAAAGGGAAGCAATAAAAGACTAATGGCTACTGTAGATAAGGAAGCCTTTGCAATAGTATCAAGTTTAGTTAATTTCAAAATGTTGCTAATGAGGAATAAAGTACAAGTTCTTATAGACCACAAGTCATTATTGGATCTTTTTAATAAGCCCACTATGTCACCCAAAAGAGCTCAATGGTTCTTAACTATCAGAGACTTTGATGCACAACTCAAATATATAGAAGGCAAGGTAAATGTAGTCGCAGATGCCCCTGGTAGAAGTTTTTAAAAAACGTAAGGATTTCAAGTTGGGATGGTTATTATTGATTCTATACAATGGGATATCAGTTTCATAAAGCAAAGGCAAGATGAGGAGTAAATTTTGGCAGATGCAAAGGCATTCCTCAGAGGGGAATCATTCAGGAAAGGTTATAAGTTACCTTTTTCAAGTTTAGATTTATAAGGTAATCTGTTGGTCAGGAAAATTAAATATAAATTAAGGACTAGTGAAAGTAATGTGGACACGACACAGATCGTGATTCCAAAAGTCCTAAGTCCACTAGTTTTAGATACAGTACACTGTAAGTTTGGTAGTGCACATTTAGGGGTAGAAAATACATATAATGAGATGCTAATAAGCATTTTTGGAAAAATATGTGGACAGATGTGGAAAATTCTGTGAAAAAGTGTAGTGTGTAATGCTCGCAAACCCGATACCAAGTAGACCTTTTCAGAAAATACATATGGATATCCTAGGAAATTGTGGATCAAAATACGCCCACAAATATCTATTGGCGATTACAGATGAACTGACGAGGACAAAGAAATTTTTCCACGTAAGCATAAAATGGCTGAAGAAGTAGCTGTAGCATTTTACAATGGGGTCATCTGCAGATATGGCTCACCTGAGGTTTTGTTGATCAGCAATGGTAGAGAATTTGTAAACAGGGACCTCAGAGTGTCTAGCAGAAGTCATGGGATACAGAAAGTAATAATTATTCCATAAAGACCTGAAGTTCATGGGTTACATGAACGAGCAAACAGGAAAGTGCTTGAAGCTCTCAGGAAGACTATAGGAGGAAATGATAGAAACTGGGATAGATATATAGATATAGTTAAAAATTATATTAATATTATGGTCAGTGGTTCCATTAAAATGTCTTCATTTGAAGCATTTTTTGGTTGCCAAGTGCGAGGCACATTTGATTAGTTGCCTATACCTCATCATGAGGATGATACAATTGAGGCATTAATTTCCACAGCAAAGGAGAGGCATGCTTGTCTTAGCCGTAATCTAGAGGCTAAGACCCGAGAAATGGTGGAAAAAAGAAACGAGAAATCATCAGATGTTAAAATTGCCATTGGAAATAATGTATTTTTAAAAATCAATGTGAGAAATGAACTAAATTACAAGTTAGGTCCAAAGTTTGATGGTCCTTTTAGACTCATTGAAGAAAAGAAAGGAAACAGATTTGTAGTCTTAGATGAATACAAGCCGGTCAAAATTGACTCATGTATCAAAGATGAAGACGGGAAAATGAAAAAAAGGTGACACTGTACAGTTGCATTTTTTTCTAGATTCTGCAAATGGATAATGAAATGTGATTAATCAGTCTTATGTAACATCCTTTCTTTTCTTTCATTCTTTTACTATTTTCTTATTATGCGCAACTGCAGTGATTTGGCGTCAAAACCCAGGGTTGTTATAATAATGGAATATAGGGGTGAAAAACGTGGGAAAATACCTTGTAGTCAAGATATATTATAAGGAATTTTTGGGGACAATTTTTTGGTGGTTATTTTAGGAGTGATTTCTGCTTGGTGTTGAATTTTGGTGGCTATGATTTTTGGTGGTGATATGTGGTTTAATGATCCAATGGGGTGGTGACTGTGGTTCTTTGTGGTATTATGGCTCTTGGGGGTGGTACTGATGGATTGTGGTTTTACGGTTTTCCTGATAAGGCAATGCATTTTATGAGGTTATATTCACCAGTGTTTATATGGCAGTATATAATATATGGTTGCTAATTTGTGGATTGTGGTTTCCTGAGATTTATATCCCGACAAGGAGATTTGTTGGGTGTTATATACAGGTGGCGGTATCACAATTGGTTTACTTTGAGGTATATTTGGCGTTGTTTAAATAGCTTAGGATTTAGCCTGTGGTGGTGTATTTTATATTGGTGGTTACATAATTGGGTTGGAGAGTTTTTGGGTACCCTTGTGGTAACAATGAGGATTTCTTGAGGACACTTTCATTTGTTTATGAGGTATCAGTGTGGATTTATTGAGGATTCCCCAGTGAGGATTAATGAGGATTTGTGGCTAATTTGAGGTTAATGGTGATTTCGGGATTTACAAATCTAGATAAACCGGGCAATGTTACTGATATGGTATTGAATAAATAGGTTGTTTTTTGCTGACAATGTTGTGGTGTCTCGGATGAGACCAATTGGTGATATTTTCCTTTGAGTTGGTTAATCAGAGGTTTATACCACTTTCAGGAATTCTAGATGATGACATTCCATTGTGAAGAATTTTAAGGGTCAATCGGGAAATGATACTAATATGTTGCAGCGGCAATTTATATGGGTGATACAAACTACAATTGGTAACGTGATAAAAAAAATTGAATTATTAATTATTTATAAGCCAAAACTTGTAATTGGGATTAAGTGGTTTCAATGGTATCTTTACATAGAGTTTCTGTTGTAGAGAGGGGGTGGAATTTATCTTGAGGTACATAAGATAGAAATAAGAGTCAATATTATATTGGATGCAGGTTATTTGCGTAAACATTACAGGGATTTTGTATAAACATTATGGGGTTTTTGTTGGTGTACTTGTCAGATAAGGGATTAATTGTTAGTGG
>NC_061100.1:64762718-64772718 GCF_015104395.2 Macrobrachium nipponense
CAAAATCACTTTTATTCCAAACAACTCAGCTACTGCTAATAGCAATTTATGCAACGTTTCCTCTTCCCCACCTTGTTCCTCCGTATATGTCACTCCCTTCTGCACTTCACTCATCAACCTCACTCACAACTCATTCACACTAACGGTACTTCTTCAACCAGATCTCCCTTCCAAGTCTTTCAATGTTGAAAACAAACATTCACACAGTCTGTCACCCCCTTCAAACCTCTCTCTTACAACCAAACCCTCAGGCACCGCATTCGAACCCCAGTAACTCTTCATGACACCGTTGCCACTATCATGCATACTAGACATTGCATCAGCAATCACATTTTTACTCCCTGGCACATATTCTAACCTAAAATCAAACTCACTCAAATCTTCAATCGTCCTCACGATCCTAGCATTCACACTCTCCTTCTTAATCATATACACTAATGGCCGATGGTCCATCCAGATGATAAATTTTACCACATGCAAAGACACTTTCAGCACTTTCACACAAAACTTTATTGCCGCAAGCTCCTTCTCAACCACTGAATACTTCCACTCCACTTTATTAAGAGCTTTACTTACATACACAATTACTCTCAACTGTTCCTCCCCATTCACCTCTTGCATCTGTGCTAAACACCCTCTCATACTAACCTCGCTCGCATCAGTATACGGCTCAAGCTCACTCGCATCCTCACTATAGTCTGAAAAAGCTAAGGTGACATCTCTAGCAGCCTCCTCTTTCAATCTCTCAAAAATGCTCCCACCATTCGCTCACCCCACCTTAACTTAGTACAATTTTTCTTCCCTCTCCATTCAGTCAACGGCTTCCCTATACTGAGCAATTGCTAATAAACTTCCTCCCAAACTCAATCAACCCCAAAAAACCCTTTAACTCGCGCTAGGTCTGGGGACGCAGAAACTCCCTTACCTTTTCCACAAACTTTTCACTCACCTTATGACCAAAAAATTCCACTTCCCCAGCCAACCATGTACACTTCTCTAGCTTCACTTTCCCTCCAACCTCTTCCAACCGCTCACCTTCTCAAGCAGCTCCATATTCTCCTCAACAGTTTCACTAGCAATCAAAATATCATCTATAAACACAGTCACCTTCCTTCTATCAAACTCAGCCAAAACCCCATTCATTTCCCTTTGAAGGGCAGCAGGAGCGTTAGACAACACAAAACTCAACCCTTTAAACTGGTTGTGGCAACTACCACTTTTAAAAGCAGTAACAGGCCTGCTCCCCTACTTAAGTGGCATCTGGTAATAGCCCTTTACCAGGTCTAATTTGGTAAACACTCTCATCCCATGCATCTTAAGCACACAATCAGACACCACATTCATCGGAAATCCCTCCTTCACAGTCACTTCATTCACCCTCCAATAATCTACACAGCTTACGTACAGGGACTATGGGATTATTCCAGGCACTCTCACTCCTCTCTATCACTCCCACTCTCTCAAGCTCCTAATGCTGCTCCTCAATCTCTCGGGTAATAGGCGGGGAAAAGTGTCGATGACACTGATATATAGGGGTATCATCTTCCAAAAAATATCTTGAATCCTCGTCACCACGACTCAACGCACCCCGCCTATCCCACAACATCTGCATCAACCGCCTACTCTCGTCGTCACTAACATTCTCATCGACCTTTACTCTTCCTCTCAACTCATCATACTCTCAATCATCACCTCCTGTCATGCTACCTGTCATCACCTGCCACACTTCAACATATCTTCCATCATCTGTACTCACCAATGTTATAGCAACCCCACACAATCACCTTCATGTATACCCTGCACTTGCTTTTTCCTAACACTCGGCAATGAGGCTATAAAAACCCGCAGATTCTCCATTTCCAAAATCCTGTTGTATACATGCATGCTTGCTCTTACCAACTTGTTCACATCCACACCCTCAACCACACATGCACACTTGTCACCTTTGACAATCCCAAGACTATGTGGCCAACAACTTTCACACTAACAACTTCTCTGACTTCTCGCGGGACCTTTACACTCTCTTTCACAATTAACAGCACCCCCTTCCATATCTTACTGGTTACCTCTCCATGTACGTTCCCCTTCATATGCAACTCAACCATATTCATGCTCGGATGGACCACCATCCCACACTTCCTCAAGAACCCTTACCCTAACAACATATCATACTTATCACTCACTCCTTCGATCACACAAAAGTCACTTTCATCCACCACTACCCATCTAATTTCTACATTTTCACGCACCATTCCCACCACAGGCATACCTAAATTTCCTACTCCTCTTACCTCCCCTTTACACTCCCCAATTTCACACCCACTCTGCAACTTGTCACATCCATTCTCAAAAAGAGCATTGACACTGCACCCAGTGTCAATCAAAGCAACCAAAGCATCTCACTTTTACACTCATACATTCATGAGCTCTATCCCCAAAACCCTTTTCACGCAACAATCCTTCACTCACATGCATCACTCTTACTGCCCGCATACCAGAGGACCCACCCAACTGAATCCCCTTTACACCCAGTTTCCCGAACTCCCAACCTGACTCATCCTCTTTTGCCCACACACACTTGCCACATGGCCTTCCATTCCACATTCAACACATTTCGCACGCTGTTCTTTACACATCCTAGCATAATGCCCGTTCTTCCCGCAGTTGCCACAAACCACATTCATACGGGTACCCCGACATCCACTAGCTATGTGCCCTCCCTGTCCTCACCTATAACATTTAATATCCCTATCTTTCCTACACTCGCTCACTAAATGCCCCGTTTGCCCACACCCAAAGCACGCTCCTAACACCCACCGACATTCATTCTTCCTGTATCCTGGCTTACCACATCTATAACACTGCTGCTCTCGCTCACAACTAACCGACCCTACTCTTCCAACACTCGCACTCCCATCTCTTTTAGGGCTAACTACACTCACATTACTTGCCCTAACTCTCCTATCTACCACTCGCTCTACCATTCACCTCGGCCCTACCAAAACTCCCTCCCTATAGCTTTTAAACTCTGGTACAACCTCAGCTACTTCAGTCCTAACACTAACACTCCTACTCTCTTTCATACACCTATCTAACTCGTAATCTTGTACTATTTCTAAAATGTCATTCCACGTCAACCTTTCATTTGTCCATTGCATTTTCTCCTTACGTTTCAAATTTATAAACTCATATACACTCTCTGGTACAGTCGCCAACAACTTTTGCATCGACAATGACTCACCAACATTCATTCTTGCCTCTTCATTCTTTATCCTCTTTGCCTGTTCTACAATCCTGGCTTTCACACTCTCATACGGCACATTCCCTACACTCATCAATACCCCATACATACTCAACAAAAATTCTGTCAAAAAGCTACCTAACTCTCTTGCTCAGACTCTCTTGTTATCCCCAAACTCTGCCTCACAATACCTCTCATATTCCTTAAAAAAGTCCACTACGTCCGTACTACCATATTCCTCGTATTGTGCACATTGGGGTACCTCTCTCATATACACAGTCTTTTGTACTTCCTGCTCACTCTCAATATCACTTTCGCTACTTCCATTCTGACCCCTCTTTCCCTCTTCCGAATACAGCAAATCCACTTCCATACTCACATCCATACTCCTGATTACGCTCTTCTACCCACCTGTTTCCACTCACCAGTATCTAAATCACTCTCAGCCCTTTCCCCAATGTATTCAGTCCTAGTCTCATCCTGTCCGTCACCCTTACTAACTTTCTCTCCCTTAGTCTTCTTCTTGTCCTCAGCCCCCTTCTTATTCTTGTCCTCAGGTTTATCCTTACCCTGTGTCTTCCCCTTCTTTCCCTTACCTATCACAACCAAATCACCTTCGTCACTCGTACTCTCATTCTTTACCACTCCTGGCCCGTCACAATACCCAATAGGCCTACCTCCTACAGCTCCCTCTCCCATGAATCCCTTCATCATTTCCTGCATCATCTCTTGCACAGCATTCGTCATTACCCAAATTTTTCGTCCATTTTCTCAACCATACTCTCTTCCGCTCCTTTCACCGATTCTTTCATTTCCACTTTCGCACTCCTTTGAATTCATCTCATTTCCTCTAACTGGCTCTTCAGCTCCTTACACTCTACTCTCAACCTCTCATTCTCCACTTCCAATCTTTCCTTAGCTTACCTCACCAACCATAACTCCTCCTTCAGCCTCTCCACCTCCTTCAACCCTTCCATCCTCACCAATCACACAACTCACTACCCCAATCGTCCCGCAGCTGCTGCACCAACAGTCTCTGTCCGGGCACCAAAAAATAATGTGGTGGGATCAGAAGCT
Source organism: Macrobrachium nipponense (assembly GCF_015104395.2). Taxonomy (NCBI): domain Eukaryota; kingdom Metazoa; phylum Arthropoda; class Malacostraca; order Decapoda; family Palaemonidae; genus Macrobrachium; species Macrobrachium nipponense. The sequence continues at coordinate 64,767,037 of NC_061100.1, forward strand.
TAAAAAACAAGCGGGCAAATCCCCTCCCCCTTCCACATAAACATAATCAATCCAGCTACCAAACTCACCTTCAGTCACACTTTCCTCTTTAAACTACAGAATACACGCAAGACAATTGACCTACACAAACCTTAAAACAAAAAAACTCTCAAAAAACATGTTATTACCAACCTCTTCTTGACACACTCAGGGCGAGGAGCTGTACTGTCCACTGGATACGTCCGTTGTAACACACAACCAACAACAAAAACAGCAACCAAGAACCACAACCCCACAACAAAGGACCAAACCCCACAACTCAACAACACAACAACCAAGGACCACAACCCAACAACACAACACCCAAGGACCACAACAACAACCAAGGAACACAGCCACAACTCAACATCACAGCAAACAACTGAGGAGCAACCACAGCCTAGCAACAAATGAGGAACACAACCACAACAAAAGACCATTGCACATACAATCACCAACACAAAAAGGCAACACACATACCCACTAACAACACCAAGAAATCACAACAGCTCACCAACAGCAACCCACAACAACAACAACTCAAATATAGAAACCACAACAGATCCCAACAACGACCCTCAACCATAACAACCCACAGCTCAACAGAACTCACAAGCAAAGTAAATCCAACAACAAAGGCACAACAGCTCTAAATAAATCAACATCTAACTCAATAACAACCAACAACAAATAAAAAACACACAACCTAACTGACTTTTAATGCCTTCAATAGATTGCTGCTGACACTACTATCACCAGCTCTCACCAAAGACTCACCAAAGACTGACTAAAAAACACAGAAGACAGAACTCTAACAGCTAACTCCAGCTGCACCAGCAGACAACCCAGAACTCACCAACAGCCAATTCAGTCATTAACTATCCATGCAGCAATTACACCCTCCCTCTCTCTCTCTCTCTCTCTCTCTCTCTCTCTCTCTCTCACACACACACACACACACAGACATTGTCAAATGGAACTCTATAACTCCTCCATAATAATATATATATATATATATATATATAATATATATATATATATATATATATATATATATATATATATACATCGAGCTACAAATATCCTTTAATATCTAATTCGCTCTACCTTGGAATTAATATATTTCCATATATGTTAACTGAAGGGGAATTTTCAGTCGATAAGAGATTTATCAACTAAAAAATCTCCCCTCGGCTAACTTGTGTGAAAATATATTAATTCCAAGGTAGAGCGAATTAGATATTAAAGGACATTTGTAGCTTAATGTATATATATATATATATATATATATATATATATATATATATATATATATATATATATATGTTTCAACCCTCCTTATTCCCTAAACTACACAAACTGGGAACTCTTACCTGTTGCCAACGGTGCCGTGTCTGCAAGATGTCACGAGGCTTATTAAGACTGTGTAAATATAGAAAAATACTATTTATTTCCCAAAGCAATTGGTTATAACATAGAACAAAATTATTAACAAGTCATAATGGCATAAACACCCAAATCTACCCATAAAGAAACCAGTAAGATAACATTCTACCCTCCTGACTAAGGTTACACTCCCAAACCCAAAAATGTCATAGAGTCTCGTATTAGTCAGGTTAGAGAATCCCGTTTCTAATCAACCATGGAATTGGACCCATCTGTAATAAAGATAATAGGTATAAAGACATCCCCCACATCACTCTTTTCAAAGTATTCACATAAAGAGAGTATTTCACACTTCTCTCTCTTTTCAAAAGGTAACAGTTTTTCTAAGTTTTTATAGAATATGTCTTACCTTTACGATGGGCGTTTTCTCCCGACACTCGGAGCAACCACTTGATCTATCATCGTTCATCTCAAAGAATGCGTCTTCTACAAGTACCCTGAACTAGTAGGCCTGTAATATGCGTACAAACGAAAGTACATGCCTCATGATCGGGGGAATGATCTCTGAGTCAAGTTGCTTGTTCAGCAAATACCTTTTTTCCGAGCGAACTTGTACTGCACCACCTCTTGTCTCTAAGCAAGGAGAGCTATGTGACTTCACTATCATTACATGACGCTTTAAACATATTATTAGCCATTCCCCCTCTTTTCACCTACTAGAGGAGCTCGGCTACCACATGCTAGCTCCCGCCTAGCCACTAGACACACAAGCGTCTTACAATATATATAAAACTAGAGGCTGGCTCAAAAAAGAAAATAGTGTACTCCCGTCGCACACCATATCGGCAACTAATGCACAATGAATCAATTTACCACATGACTTAGAGCCACCTCCGTTGCCGGAGCACTTGTGCTTCGTCGAATGCATAAAAGTTTAAGAACTCCAAGCACACAAATGGCGATCAGTATAGCACCTAACATGATCATTGCTATTGGTATAGTATAACGGTCATCAAAAAAAAAGGTTCATCTTCGCCACTATCTACGAGCAGCGGGACTGTAACGGTCTCCACTGTAGGCGGGATTCGAACCGCCTTATGGCTTCCATGTAGGTGTTGATGAAACACCTTGATCGACGAGTTGTAGACACGCCGACTAAGTACCATGAAAAAATCTAAAAGAATTCTGCAGGAACCGTCAAACAGCTGGGATCCCTGTAGAACGACCGAATTGTTGTCTCCGTTGCACATAGTAGAAATATTGCGTCTGATGCAGAAGACCGCTGTCGTCATCTCCGTTGATATTACTTGGTATGAATCGGGGAATTCTCTAAAGTCACAATGAGTCGGTAAGTCCTTGTGAGCTAATTCTAGTTCGCAACCTGACAGGTCAATACGTCGAAGAGTAAATATCCTACTTTCACACACATATCTATCGTAAACTAACACACGTCCCAGTTCATAGTCAACTGCCGGGGACTGGAATTCCTCACCTAATATATACATAACCTCTACCCCCGTCCAAACCACTACTGTCCCCTGGAAAGAACTAGGAAATGGCCTAAGTATATAACTGTGAAAATTTTTTTATAACTAACTGGTATGTCAACAAGTAACCCCTTATCAGATAACTGTACCTTTAAAACCCCATAGTATCTATTAAGTAATTCTCCCGTAAAAATTATATTTGATCCCCATTCATATGCTGCGTCTTTTAAGGTTGACTCCAAAGTTCCCAACGGCAACATTTCCCTTGAAATTTTCCCTTGTGAAGCTGCTATAATTGCTTCCACTTGACTTTTGATCTCATTCAACAAAGATTCTGTTTCTTTTTCAATATTCAACAGTGTGGTGTGTATAGTGAAAAATGTTATGGTGACGTGTAGGTCTTCCCGGATCCCTTTTACTGTCGCGTGTAATATGTTACTTGATTTCCTCAACTCATTAAATCCATTTTCTAATTTCTCATTTCTCCCTCTTAGAGAATTCAGAGCTTTCCCATGTTCGGCGAGTTCCGCCTCTAATATTCCAACCTTCACCAAACTCGCTATTGCTACTCCTGCTATGGCTGCAATAGCTACACCCCCCACCGCCAACAACTGCACTGCCCATTTTCTGTCTTCTGGTTTTGTCTCTGGGACCCAAGTGAGTGTGTCCCCGATCTTGCCTTGGGCCCTGTTTGCAGTTATTTTTGATTTCCGTTAAAAGACGTCCCAGTGATGCAGACAAGTTTCTTGTAGTCTCAAGTTCGTCTAACGTGTTTATCAGTCCTTTGACTCTGCTTCGCGATCCTTCGAGTTCTAATCTGGCTGAACCCAAACTTTCGAACTCGATGCTCAACATAACTTTACCAGATGATAACCATACTAAGTGGTCTTCTTCAATTGGCACTCCGGGACCCAGGCGTACTTTCGTCTTTGCAAGCGCCACTAATCCCAGGGCGACGATTAAACAATATTTCAGCATCTGACAGAACGAGAAAGAAAAGAAAAGGAAAGCTGTCAGTTGTTTAATCTTCTCGGACGACGTTAAGAAAAGAAAAAAAAACATATATAATCAACTCTTTCCCAAAACAGAATGTGTACCGTTACAGAATCTGCTAGCGCAGCAAACCCACTAATCGACCAGAAAAGACAAAAAAAAAAAAAAAAAAAAAACCCTTACATGACACGTTCCCGTGAAATGCCATAATCAGCATCTACGAAAACAGTGCAAATCCCCGAGTAATCAATTCCAAAGGGAAGATTCGCAACCGGACTCCTTACAGCAACTTTAGCAAAAAAGAAACCCACCTATGAACACGTCAGGTGCTTTGCATTGCAGCATATTCAGACTAGCGACGCTAGAAACTCGTGACTCTAAAAAAAAAATGTTTAGTACTGAACTTCGTAAGCACACTCCGCAGAACCATCTCATTATATATATAAATCATCATCTTAATAATAACACCACTCCGGTGATATAAATATTTCCTCTATTTAATTACTGATCCAACGCCAAAAAAACCATCCCATTTCTCAGCTAAAGCAAAAATTTGCCAAAAACTATTTACCCCGAAATCTTACGCCAAAACGCCGCAGATTTAGAAGGAAACAAAGGAGAAGGAAAAAAAATGTGAAGCCATTCTGTCACCAAATCACAAAAACAGATAACAAGAAAAAAAGGAAAAATAAATGCAATTGCGCGACCATATGTTAATTGCCACAACCAATTCTTTTCAATTTCGAGATATGTGTTAGCCTCGACTGACCTGTTCGTTTATTTAAAACTACAAACCTATTTCCAATTTTCTCTTCAATGACTTTAAAAGGACCTTCAAACTTCGGGCCTAGTTTGTAATTTAACTCATTTCTCACGTTAAGTTTTAAAAATACCTTATCACCGACATTGATCTTGGGATCAGATGATTTACTAATACTCTTCTGAACCATATCTCTGGTTGTGGATTCGAGATTACGGCTGAGACATGCGTGTCTCTCTCTTGCTGTGGATATCAGTGCTTCAACAGTATCCTCCCCATGGTGAGGCGTAGTTAGCAAATCAAATGTGCCTCGGGCTGGATAACCAAACAAAGCTTCAAATGGGGACATTTTAATTGAATCACTAACCATAGTATTAATGCTATGTCTAACAACATTAATATATCTGTCCCAATTTCTATCATTACCACCTACTGTTTTTCTGAGCGCTTTAAGCACTTTCCTGTTTGCTCGTTCGCACAACCCATTAGCCTCGGGTCTGTATGGAATAATTGTTACTTTCTGTATCCCCATGACTTCAGCTAAACATTCCAAGGTTTTGTTCACAAATTCCCTCCCATTGTCGGTTAATAGAACTTCGGGTGAACCATATCTGCAAACGATACCATTGAAAAACGCTATGGCTACTTCTTTGGCCGATTTATGCTTAAGTGGGAAAATTTCTACTATCCTTGTAAGTTCATCTATTATCACTAGCAAGTACTTGTTCGCATATTTAGACTCACAAAAATTCCCTAAGATATCCATATGTATTCTCTGAAAAGGTCTACTTGGTATAGGATACGATCCTAATTTGCATGACGTTGTCCTAGCAGGCTTACATGCGTTGCACACCGCACAATTCCTTATGAAATTTTCCACATCTTTACCCATATTTTTCCAAATGTATTTAGCACGAATCTCATCATAAGTTTTTTCTATTCCCAAGTGAGGACTACCGAACCTGCAATGAACTATATCTAAAACCACTGGAATTAGGACTTTCGGAATTACGATCTGTGTCGTATCTCCTTTTACTT
>NC_061100.1:64780218-64794456 GCF_015104395.2 Macrobrachium nipponense
CCTGTTCATTATGAACTTTCCAATCATCTGCTGGGGTTGAAAAATATCATGGAAAACGGTATTCTATTCCATATTGTAAATTACATAGAGGAATGTGCGAGGAGAAATGAGAAAAACAGCAATAAAGAAGGAGTGAGAGGAAGGTAGGGAGGAGGGAGAGGGAAGGGATAGGGACTAGCAGACGTTCGAATCTGTAATTGAGACCTGCTGACTCTTACGACTTTGCCTTTAAAGCGCCAAATAGACGGTCAATCATAAATGCGCAGAACTGGTGATTGTGCATACATTACTATCGTGTGTAGCGCTGTCCGTTGGTCAAAGTAGGTGATTGGGCATTTCTTCTATTGGACAAAGGAATGCCCATTAATGATGTACTGTCTGTAGCGATGTATGCGCAATAACCTAATTTGAGCCCGAGTCGTTACAGCGAGCAGAGCTGATGATGAGGAATTTTGGTCCGAGTTTTTGGACATTCATCGTGATCTACCAGTTCTTGTGGAAGGTTAAAAGTGAGTTTTATAAAATTAGGGCATTAAAATTTGAAGGATGTACCAGTCTTATTGACAAATTATTGACACATTTTAAGAATTAGAGCCAAACGCCAACCGAGCCATGATTTTTCGGAAAATAAACTCTTTCCGCTCAAATTACAGAAGGGAATTAAAGAAGGTCACTGACAGTGAAAAATCCAGAGATCGATCAGATGATACATATAAAACCTCTGTCTATTACTATCATAGCGGAAATTCACTATGATCGCAGTGGCCATATAAAGCAGAGTTGCAAGCAAGGAAGATGCATTGTTTGCAAGAAAAATGCAAGCTACCATGTACTAACTGCCTAGTCTGATTAAATTTCGATAAAGGTACAGAGTGTGATTTAACTTAATTCAAACAATGTCAAAGTAATTTGTTTTTGAGGGGCTACACTTGCCACATTGTAACAAATAACATACATTTTTTTAGTTCTTACATTTTTTGCCAAGTACAAAAAGAAAAACGAGCACTATAACGTTTATGTATGAATTTTGGAAATTTGATAAAATACAGCAAATTCCAGCAAGCTAAAATGAATGTGGTCTTTATCTACTAACACCTTTTTCAAACTTACTAGGAGAACTTTTATCACTAACTGACCACTCGCAGTTAATCCCTTGTCTGACAAGTACGCCAACAAAACCTCTATAATGTTTATACAACAAAATCCCCGTAATGCTTATACAACTAACCTCTATCAAATATAATGTTGACTCTTATTTCTATCTTACATATCTCAAGATAAATTCTACCCCTCTCTACAACCGAAACTCTATGTAAAGATACCATTACAACTACTTAATCTCGATTACAAGTTTCTCATTATAAAAATTGATAATTCAACTCTTTTATCACATTAGTAAATGTAGTTTGTATCGTCCAAAAAAATTACCACAGCAACATATCAGTATCATTTCCCGAATGACCCCTTAAAATTTCTCACAATGGAATGTCATCCTCTAGAATACCTGAAAGTAGTACAAACCTCTGAGGAATCAATTCCAAAAGAAAATATCAACAATTGGTCTCATCTGAGACACCACAACATTGTTAGCAACAAACAACCTCTTTATTCAACACATCACCAATCAGCAACATTGCCCAGTCTGGTTATCTTCGTAGATCCCGAAATCACCATTAACCTCAAATTAGCTCCAAATCCTCATTAATACGCACTGGGGAATCCTCAATAAATCCACATTGATACCTCATAACCACATTAAATGTTCTCAAAATCTTCACTGATACCACATAACTTCAAAAAATGTCCTCATGAAATTCTCATTGTTACCATACAGGTACCCAAAAATTCTCCAACCCCCATTATATAACCACCAATATAGATGACACCACCACAGGATAAATCCTAAACCATTTAAACGCCGCCAAATATACCTCAAAATAAACCTTTTGTGATACTGCCACATGTATATAACACCCAAGAAATCGCCTCATCGGGATATAAATATCAGAAAACCACAAACCACAAATTATTAACCACATACTATATACTGCCATATAAATGCTGGTAAATATAACTTCATAGAATACACCACCTTACCAGAGAAAGCGTAAAACCAAAATGCACCAGTACCACCCCCAAGAGCAATAATACCACAAAGAACCACAATCACCACCCCATTGGCTCAAAAACCACAGATCACAACCAAAAATCATAGCCACCAAAGTTCACCACCAAAATAACCACCAAAAATCATAGCCCCCAAAATTCACCACCAAAAATCGTAACCAAAGAATCAACACCGCCAGGAATCACCAAATCACCAAAAATCACCACCAGAGATCACCAAATCACCAAAAATCATCACTAGAAATCGTCACCACCAAAAGTCATCACCCCAAAAATTCCTTATAGTATTTCTCAACTCCATGGTATTTTACCATGTTTTTCACCCCATTATTCAATTATTACCACAATTATATCGGGTTTTTACGCCAAATCGCTGCAGTTGCGCATAATAAGAAAATAGTAAAAGAATGAAAGACAAGAAAAAATGTTATATAAGGCTGATTAATCACATTTCATCATCCATTTGCAAAATCTAGAAAGAAAAATTGCAACTGCGCAGTGTCACCTTTTTATCATTTTCCCGTCTTCTTCTTTGATATATGTGTCAGTTTTGAATGACCTGTCTTTTCATCTAAGACTACAAATCTGTTTCCTTTCTTTTCTTCAATAACTCTAAAAGGACCCTCAAACTTTGCACCTAACTTGTAATTTAGATAATTTCTCACATTGATTTTTAGAAATACATTATCTCCAATAGCCTTTGATGTGGAAATTAATGCCACAATTGTATCTTCTCCATGATAAGGTATAGGCAACAAATCAAATGTGCCTCACGATTGTCAACCAAACAATGCTTCAAATGGAGACATTTTAATGGAATCAATGACCATAGTATTAATGTTATATCTAACTATATCTAGTATATATCTATCCCAGTTTCTATCATTTCCTCCTATAGTCTTCCTGATATCTTCAAGCACTTTCCTGTTTGCTCGTTCACATAACCAATTAGCTTCAGGTCTGTATGGAATAATTGTTACTTTCTGTATCACCATGACTTCTGTTGGACAATCTAAGGTCATGTTCACAAATTCTCTACCATTGTCGGTCAACAAAACCTCGGGTGAGCCATCTCTGCAGACGGCTCCATTGAAAAATGTTACAGCTACTTCTTCGGTGGTTTTATGCTAAAGTGGAAAAATTTCTACTGTCCTCGTTAGTTCATCTATTATTACTAGTAGATACTTGTTGGTTTATCTTAATTCACAAATATTTCCTAGGATATCCATATGTATTCTCTGAAAAGGTCTACTTAGTATTGGATATGACCCTTGCAAGAAGTTACTCTTGCGGGTTTGGAAGTACTGCACACTACACTTTTTCAAAAAATTTTCCACATCTGTCCACATATTTTTTCAAATGTGGACTACCAAACTTACATTGTACTATATCTAAAATTACTGGAATTAGGACTTTCGGAATCATGATCTGTGTCGTGTCCCTTTTACTTTCACTAGTCCTAAAAACTGCTACTAAGGTCATCTGCGACTAGATTGAACTTGCCTGCTATATATTTGAGCTTTGCATCAAAGTCCCTGATAGTTAAGAACCATCAAGCTCTTTTGGGTGACAGATTGGGCTTATTAAAAGATCCAATAATGGCTTGTGGTCTGTAAAATCTTCTACTTCATTCACCATTAGCAACATTTTGAAATAAAATAAACTTGATAATATTGTAAAAGCTTCCTTATCTACGGTAGCCATTAGTCTTTTTTTGCTTCTCTTTGTCCAAAATTTCTTGCTATAAAAAGCAATTGGATGTAGTTTTCCGTCAAATTTTTGTACAAGGCAAGCACCCATACCCTTCTGACTGTCATCAGTCACTAGTGTGAATGGTTTGCTGAAATCTGAAATTTCAGAACTGAGGGATTCATTAATGCGTCCTTAACTTTCTGAAGAGCTACTTGTTGCGGTTCTTCCCAATAAAATTGAATATCTTCCCGCAACACATCTATTAAAGGAGTGGCTATGTTAGAAAACCCTTTCACATACCTACGAAAATATCCAGCCATTCCCAGGAATGACCTAATTTGCTTCTTTGTCTTAGGGACAGGAAAATCTGCAATTGCAATGACTTTATCGTCATTTACTCTAACTCCCTCTATAGATGTGACATGACCTAAATATATAATTTGCTTCTTCAAGAAGGAACACTTAGCTAGCTTAATTTACAATCCTGCTAACCTAAGTCTCGTAAGTCCTTCCTAAAGCACATCCATGTGATGCTCGATCGAGTTTGTTGCAATCAATATATCATCCATGTACTCAAAGACATTTTTACCCAATAGCACATGAAAAACTGTTTTCTAACGTCGTAAAAGTCATAGGACTGCCTGATAAACCAAAAGGCATCCACATAAATTCAAAATGTTCTATGGTACTGAAAAAGCAGTATATTCCTTGCTATTTTTTGCTAAAAGGGATCTGCAAAAAACCCTTCGCTAAATCAATTGGACTATAAATATTATGTCCCCCAATTTTTACAAAAGGGTCTGGCACACACCCAACTGGATAACAGTCAAGAATTGTTTTCTCATTCCAACATCTAAAATCGGCGCATACTCGGACAGATCCGTCCTTCTTAGGCACCACCAACAGAGGAAAGTGGTATGGAGACGCACTAGGTCTAATAATTCCTTCCTCTTCCCATTTACTGACCTCTTTCTCTACCTGTTCTCTGATTTTGAAAGGTATGCAGTATTCGGGAATAAAAATGGGTTTCGTACCTTCCTCTAAATTCACCTTTTGTTCTAACACATTAATCACTCCTAACTTGTCTCCTTTTAAAGCCACAGCATCCCCAAATTCCGCCAAAAGTTTGCTTACTGCTTCTACATACTCTTTGTAGTCTGCGTTACCTAAATGTTCCCTAAAGATTTTCTTCCTTGATTGCATTTCTGCCTCTGAAAACTCAGTTTTCCCCTCTACAATAGCCACTGAACCACTATAATTTTTCCAATTTTGGAGGTCTACCTCATAAGTGTTCTTTTGATATTTCCTAACTTTGTTATTACAATTCAGTAATTCCACCCATGTAACACTAGTATTTGATGCTCTGTTCACCGATACGGTGCTAATAACCCTTCTTAGTTTCTCGCTACCCTCAATTATGAACACCTCTTTAGGTCTTTTCACTTCTCTCAGTCTGACTTTCACCATGGTCTTTGTACCTGGATTTAAAATAACTTCCTCTGATAAAAACCTTAATATTTGTGGTTAGTACCTTCCTGTTCCACATCCCCATAAATATCACCCTTATTTATACCAGTATCCCTTATTCCATCCACCATAACCCCAATATCAGAATCACCATTGTTATTTCTCATATTCCCTCTGTTAATACCGCTACAATTGTCTCCAGTACTCCTATTATAAGCTCCATTATTAATGATATCCTCATCAAAACCACCATTGTCACCACCATTATCCTAAATATCCCCATCTACACTACCATTGTCACCACTATTATCCCAAATATCCCCTTTATAATCACCAACACCACCTCCACCAGTATTCCCCACATCATTGGTATGCTCACCGACACCACCACTAGTATTACCATTATTAACCTCTGTATCCACAGTTTCATTTATACCTGCATATGGAATAAAAACACCCGTTATCCCAACCGTTATGCCACCGACACCTTTATGGACCAATATCCTGTCTCCTACATGCAGGATGACCCAGCTAAAGTCTGTTGCCCAACGTAGCCCCTTTTATCACCAAAAATGATTCTACCAGCACTCTGTCACATGGAGTAAATTTTATTCTTATAAAACATAAGGTATTTAATCTATGGGCTTGCACATCACACACCTTCTCTGTTGAAGGTTTCAAAGATTATTGGGAGAACATGGACTGATACAGATTGTGGTCCATGATATTTATCACAGTTCCCAATGAAAATTGGGATCTTCACATCCCCCACTGTTCCATTCACTGTCGGCCTGGGCTCTGGGACATCCCCAACAGGATCACAATGTGACATACAAATTAATTGTTCCCTTTTTGTTGATTGGCCTTTCCAAAATTTTGTCAATCTCTTTCCCCCTTTGAGTAACTAGCCTGGGAAGTTTTCATATTATAACTCCCGAATTTCTGAGGTGGGGGTCTTGCATCTTTTGTTTCTGAGACGAACAAGACTGCCAAAAGTGATTTGCCCTTTTGCATTATTCCACAGTATTTGACTCTACAAACTTTCTTTGTGTGCCCTGGTTTATTACAATGGAAGCAATGAACCTGCTGTTGTCCTTGATCTATCGATCCTTCCTTATATTCCACTTTTGCACACAAATGGGGAGAAGGAAAATGAGTCTCTTTGTATTGTATTTCTTGGACTGGCCCCATTAAAAAAAATGTACTATCCACTGTGGGACATTTGGCCACGTGTTTCTGAATTTGGGTATAAATCAGTTCCTCATCTGATGTGGGTTCAATCTTTTCATCAAAGCTACCTACAATGGCGTCAGGGACGCCGTGTAGAAGCATGGAAAAATGTATTATATTCTGTAAATTGTTAAATGAGATTTTATCACCATTTATCCATGCGAAATTTTTCAATTTCTGTATCCATTCTCCTGCTGAGTTAAAAAGTTTTGAGCTATACTCAGTAAGGTTTTTATTACGTTTCCTAATCTTGTAAAGACCTCTTAGGTCTCTCACTATATCTCTGTGTTCCTTTGTTCCATAGGCTGTCCTCAGAAATGCTTGTAATTCGGTCCATGACCGACATTTTGTGTATTGGACATCTAAATGACATATCCCTTTTATTGAAATCTAACTCCCTCAATAAAAATTTGCACTGGTTGGGACAGAATGTCATCAACAACGCCTTGGAAAGGGCTGACTCCTACATTTTTGTTAGTTATCTTATGCACCAATTTTTTACTCTTACCTGCTTCGGCCATTTTGTCTTCTTTAGAGGGACTATTGTCATTCAGGATTCTTCCCAATCTCAATAACATCAATATATTTATCTCTACACAAACCACCAACATAGAAGTAATAATGTATCATTCACCAATAAAAGAAAATTGCATTCACCAATTACCAATAAACTGCTATTCCCAAGTAAATATCTCTCAACTCTATGGGAGGAGATCAACTCTTTCCCTTTAAAGGCCAAAGTTATCAGCTGTTCGTAACTGTTACAAGGTCAAAAGCTGATCAACAGAAAACAGGAAGAGGCGAACGAGAAAGAAAATGTGACACGAACCTTTGCTTCTCGGTAATTGCTGAGTCTAGTACAATCAATCTGCCAGCCTCTCTCACGCTCACTGACATACAAAAATGAAACATGTCGTACCGCATATTCCCATGCATTACAATTAAGAACAACCCACTGCTGTTCTTTGAATGCCGCAGAGACACAAAATGAAATACGCCTGTGCACAAATTAGCATAAGAAAAATAAAAATGAAAGGAAATATTTAACACGTACGCTGTCATTAAGGAACAGCATATTAAACACGCTCGACTACCAATCTGGTGATGCGAAGTTCGATTCTTGGCTCTGCCAGCGCGGAATCAGAAAAATTTATTTCTGGTGATAGAAACAGATTTCTCGATATAATGTGGTTCGGATTCCACAATAAACTGTAGGTCCCGTTGCTAGGTAACCAATTGGTTCCGAGCCGCGTAAAAAAAAATCTAATCCTTTGGGCCAGCCCTAGGAGAGCTGTTAGTCAGCTCAGTGGTCTGGTAAAACTAAGATATACTTAACTTAACGAGCGCATAATTTAATTTTCATACCATAATCTCTGCTTTATTTCCAAAACTACACATATTTCACAGCTACACATAATGAACATTGCCACTGCCACCTCGACTGTTTCTCCAGAAACGTAATCCATAGGGCTAATTGCTCTTTACCACTGCCACCAAAGCTGTTAAGGGGTGAAAAGACCCCATTTAAATAAAAGAAGAGAACTGATAACGAAAACTACCTTGGTTTGTTCCCATCCTCTGTCATCCCCTTAGCTAGCTGAAAATTAATCATTCAATCTTAGGCGAATTCAAACCCCCGACATACAAAAATATAATTTTAAGTTCCCAAAATGGCTAAGAATAAAAGGAATTAGAGAAAATCCCAAAGAAATTCATTAAACTACCATTACTCTTCCACAAAAACATCATGTATATAATTATCCCTCTTTTCCTCAATCATCAGACAACCACATGAGTCTTAATCAATACATGTAATATAAAAATCTAGAGAATTCATTTTTAAGTAGCAACAACAGAATCCATCTGACATAAAGAGGCCGTGAGTAGAGGAAAAGACCCCGTATAGACTCCACTTTTCTAGCCCCACCCCCCGCCCCTACCCCCCAAGGGGCGTGGCTACCACCCCGCCCCCCTCCTGATAAGCTCATGTACGTACGGGAGGCCTAAAAAGGGGCGGGGCAACCCCCAAAACCCCAAAAGGGGCGTGGCCACCCTGACCCCATATAGACTCCACTGGTCTGGGGGGCGTGGCCACCCTGACCCCATATAGACTCCTCTATTCAAGGGGGCGTGGCCACCCCTGACCCCATATAGACTCCACTATTCTGGGGGGCGTGGCCACCCCTGACCCCAAATTGACTCCATTTGAATTATAAACTCATGTACGTACTTGAGCTCATAATTGACTCCATTTGTCTTACAAGCTCATGTACGTACATGAGCTCATATTAGGGGGCGTGGCCCCCCTAACCCCAAATAGACTCCACTTGTCTTATAAGCTGATATACGTAGATGAGGTGTAAAAGGGGTGTGGCCACCCTTGACCCCAAATCGACTCCACATTATTGATGAGCTCATGTACGTACATGAGGTCGAAAAGGGGGTTGGGGGCGTGGCCAACTGTAACTCTACGGGAATAAAACTAACATTTCAACCCGCCACAACCAACCCCAAATTGACTCCACTGATCTACACCTGTGACGCCACGTAACTCTAGGGGAATAAAACCATATTTTCAACCCCGACCCCCCAAATTGACTCCACCTTTCCTACCCCCATGTGACGTCACGTAACTCTCCAGGAATAAAACCAACATTTCAACCCCCATCCCAAATTGACTCCACGTTTCTACCCCTGTGACGTCACGTAACTCTCCGGGAATAAAACCATCCTTTCAACCCCCAACTCCAAATTGATTCCACCTTTCCTAACCCCCTGTGACATCACATAACTCTCCGGGAATAAAACCAACATATCAACCCCTGGCCCCAAATTGATTCCACTTTTCTACCCCTGTGACGTCACGTAACTCTCTGGGAATAAAACCAACATTTTAACCCCTGACCCCAAATTGACTCCACCTTTCTACCCCTGTGACGTCACATAACTCTCCGGGAATAAAACCATCCTTTCAACCCCCGACCCCAAATTGACTCCACCTTTCCTAACCCCCCTGTGGCGTCACGTAACTCTACGGGAATAAAACCAGCATTTCAACCCCCCACCCCAAATTGACTCCACTTTTCTACCCCTGTGACGTCACGTAACTCTACGGGAAGGATTTTTTGCGACTCATGCCCCCCTTTAATTGTTTTCAACGTAACTGGGACGTTTACCTCATCCTCCTCCTATAAAATCTCTAAATTTATATATGCACATTGCGAATATAGTCTCTCTCTCTCTCTCTCTCTCTCTCTCTCTCTCTCTCTCTCTCTCTCTCTCCTCTCAGCCAAGCTGACTTCACCCCCACGTGGAATTTTATTTATCATAGAATTTGAGTCATAATCTCCATACCGAATACGAGGACAAAGGTACACATTTCAATTTTGTTTATTTATTATACCGAGTTTGAGAGAGGTTGAAAAATCAAATTACAGACGGGATTGTTATTTTATATTTGTAACCACTATATACAGGGGAATGAATTAATATTCCATACAAATACATACATTAGAAAAACTGTACAAACACGAACTAGATAATATACGCATTCGCTTTTTCAAAAACAATACTTCAACAAAACATACGGCTACTATATATTTTCTAACCTGTTCCTTCGCATCACAGCCCTAGTATATACCACAAACATCTTCTCCAGCACTTTCCCAACCGCGTATCAAAGACGACGTTTCATCTAACACCTCAAAGCTTTTTAATTTAGCTAACAAGTTTTCATATATAAATCTTCCACACACCTTTCCTCCAACAGGGATAAAGTCTTTTACATTATAGCCACGCAACATATTTTACAATTTTGCTCATTTCATCACTGAGGACAAGTTCCCGAAAACTAACTGGCACGAGGAGGTTGATGAAGCCATGGCGAGAGTTCACGTCTTGATGTGACAATCCTTCAAGAGATAATGAGCTATGAAAACCCCGCAACCCGAGACCTCTCTATCACAATCACTGATTACAAACCAGTTGTGACGAAGCATCAAGTCTTATCATTCCCTCACGCCAAAGGTCATCCACACATGAGTCATTTTATCAAAATCAGTATCACGTGACTAAACAGCTCCGGTATCATTGTTCCTAAAATGTTAATAAGCCACCCACATACTCGCCATCTTGTTTTTTTTCGCCATGAGTCCCGCCCCCCTCCCCACCTGTCCCGCCCACCACCCCCTCCCACCCCCTCCCCTCCCCCTCCTCCTCCTCCTCTTCCTCCTCCTCCTCCTCCCTTTTTCCCATATTTCGCGACGTTTCGATTCGCTTTTTAATGGCTATATCCTTAACATCCAATCTTTAACCCCCGCCCCGCCATTTCAATGAAGTAGCGATAATTCAAAATATTTATCAACAATGGGTTTTTTTTGGGTTTTTTATTCCCTTGAAATTCTGAGCTATATCAAAATATATATCCTGCGAGCGGATGAGTTAAATCTCCTTCTTCATTCTACTCAACCGTGTTAGAATCTTGTAAGTGCTTAACAAAAGCCGTAACGTATGACTTTTGAGGTTTTTTTAAAAAATATTGGAAAAATACCTGTTAAATCGGGATTGCTCTTTTTGCGAGTCATGTCCTCTTTAATTGTTTTCAACGTAATACGGGCGTTTACCACCTCCCCTCCAGTCACTGCACCTACACTTTCTATAGGAGGAGGAGGAGGAGGAGGAGGTCCCGTGAGTGATATAGCCGGCATAGGTGGTTTTTGGATATTAAGGGAGACGTGTCCGCTACTACTAACAGCTGCCGTATCCAACTTGCCAGTACCCTCCAGGCTATTAGTATCACCATCACAAACCTCTTTTCTATTCATTAACCTCTCGTAAGGTTCGGTTATTGGCAGGGATAACGTTAAAACTCCTTCATTTTCAATTAAAAAGACTCCCTACCAAACTCGCAGCAATAGGCAATAACACCGATAGAATAGTTCCCCCTTTACGACTTTTCAGTATATTTTTCTTCTTAGATATGGACGTTGTTTTCAAGGACACAAGATAAATTTCTTGTCTACAATTTCTTAAGTGTTTAATAAACTTCTTATCTTGATTTAGATTACCAAAAAGAAAATTTCTAAAAATTTCCGAGAGAGTAGAGATGAATAAAATAAAGTTTTTATTTTTACGTATTAAAGGTTGCTTATGGTACATATCCATACAATTTGAGATTCATCAACCCAGGAATTGAATTGACTCGGATAACCTTTCCAATAGAACGTAATATTGAGTTTTATTATCTTTTTGTTCCTCCTTCCCAGAATAGTTGATATTCATACGTTTCTGGTAGATTTTAGTGTGAATTAATTCTTCACAGATAAAATACGCCCTTTATTTCTTCACCCGCTAAATCTTCCAAGAAGTATACGACCGGATTTTGCCTTGATCCATCCCTTTTCGGATTTTAAAAATTTCCAGAGTATTTTGAATTGTATATCCCTCCTAAAAATTGCGTTGGCCGACTCTCATCGGCAATACGTACAACGTCTCCAACATTCAAGAGCGAAATGGCGGGAGGATTAACGAGAGCAGCCTTTTTATACATACTCGAGAATTGATGTTCAATGTCATCTCTAGCCGTTAATGCGTGAACCTCTTGTGGGGTGCGACCCAAACTTCTATGGGGGCTATGATTATAACTCTGAACAATGTCGCACAAGACGTTAATGTATTTTAAGGTATCCTTATGTGTGAGATATCTATATATCCGACCCTTAATAGTCCTTATGACTCTTTCAGCTATAGAGGATTTGATTTCTCTCGAATAAACGCTATATAATTTTATATTTTTACTATCTAGATATTCTCTGACGTATTTGTTATAATATTCCCTACCCTCATCACTATTCAAACATGAAATTCCCGAAAATTCGGTAGATTCAATGACCTTCTTCAAAGCGCGACGCATAGTAACACCATCCTTTTTTTTCAAGGGAACACAATTTGTAGATATCTGGAAAACACGTCAATAAAGACTAGCAAATATTTAAACCTATTATTATACCGAGCTAATTTGGACATATCAGCTAAATCGGTGCTCGCTATTACTCTCGGTTTGGGTGACATGATTTTTCTTCGAGTGACTTTATGGAGTGTGTAAGACTTTTGCCCACGTAAGAATTCTTTAACATTTTCACGCATAATTTGGCTATTCAGATTTTTCGCTACTCTGAATAAAGAGTCCACCCCGCTGAAACTACCCACACCCCGTGCATCTCCGTACAAAGTTTTTAGCAGTTTTATCCTGTTCTTTTTATCCATATTGGTAAGCTATTTGATATTCCGTTTCACCCCAGAATATTAGTTCGGAGCTGTAACAGTTCAGGTGTTGACAGAGCGAAGTCTACTAACAAAACCGTAGCGGTTACGTGATAGGGCCTTTTTACGTATGTCGAAAGGCTAAAGCTTTTTGACGGCCGAAATAACTGACCGACCTAAAGTTTCAATTTGACTAAAATCACGATTTTTCATTAGAATATAATGTGAGCAATTCAAGCTTATACTTCTACTAAACTTGCCCGAATGAAACATATTCTGCGTTATGAATATAACTGAAATAGATGAATGACGTCCCGCTGTGAAGGCGTTAGTGACAAATTTATTATCACTGGCCTCAAGGAAGCAATCATCGAGTATGAATAATAGACCTTTATTAACCTCCGTCTCCCCCTTTTCAGCGTAATCAAAGGGATTTAAAATTTCTTTGGGTACTTTAAATTTGGGACCTATTGATGATAATACGAGCGGGATTAGCGAATGGGTCTAACAACTGCCCAGGGAAGGGACCTGTCGCAGCCATGATGTTATCACGTTTAAGACTATAGTTGTGTACTTTACGCGCTCCTTTTTATATACAAGCCTTAATAATAATTAGGGTGAATGGAAGTTGACGGCAAAAATATTTGTTTACTTTTCATAATGAAATACATACAGGTTTTTTCCTACAATATAAAAATAGAATGTACAGTAAAAATGCATACTATAATAAAAAATACAATATAATAATTCAAAAATATAAAAAACTAACTGTGTATATGATTATATAATAGAAATACATTATATACAATATAATATATATATGAATATAGGATAAAATATATAGTAAAATATACAAACTATGACACCCGGTCAAGGTGTGATACGCCCCTGTTTAACTAGAGGGAGAGGGTGAAACCATATCCCGTCGAGGAGAAGTCAAAGGCGTTGAAGAGAGAGAGGAATTAACATTGTATATTTTACTATTCGCTCTTCGACGTTTTGAACATCCTTTCACCTGTGGGAAATGATGTGATGGATGTAGGGTCGGAGGAATAGGAGGAGTAGGAATTCTCGAGGTGCTAGGAGTGGGAATATTTAAAATTGGAGAGATTGCCGCTACTACCGACCCGGCGCCACCACTACCCTCTCTAGCTCCTCCTCCCCCTCCCCCCCCCCCCTCCCCCTCCTCCACTATACCCTCCCCCACCACCTCAATTTCTGGATGTCCATACGCCAAACAATTTATAAGGTGTCACATAACATCTCTTGTCCTCTAAAGGACAGAGAGATACCTTTCGCTGGCTCGTATGACACATCGTGCCTCCTACTCTTTGCAAATTGTGCACACGAGTATAAAGTAATCTCATTCTTTTCGATTACAGCTCGATACTGGTCATGTGGAATGGTCGTTTGCCGGCACCTTTGCACATCTTTCAAGGTGTTACTACGACTAGTTTCCGT
>NC_061100.1:64794956-64844956 GCF_015104395.2 Macrobrachium nipponense
CAATACATACTCTCAATATTGTATGGAGGCATTATGCGATATTTTTTTTTTACAGATTCTTTGAATATATCAAGAATATCATGGTTATGATGAAACTTGTTGTGAATTATGTTTATTAAAACATATAATCAAATAACTAGTGAGAACAAAATGAGAACATTTTATGTCCTATTACAAAAAAATATAACATTTATATTATACAATCTTATACCTTGACCATCCACCCTCTCTCTCAGTCACTTCCCTCGATCTGTCGGGCATCGAATGAACAAGGTTGAAAATTTGCTGCGGTCTCCGTCTACAAATTTCCCACAGAGTTGGATGTAGACCCCCCCCCCCCATGAGTTTTTTTGATGTGTTTGTTCTCTCATGTTCCATTTTCCATGTGTTCACCATCTGGGCCCCCACGTGTTCAATCACATTCATATCTGCTCCTTTGCTCGGCCATTCAAGAAGAAGCAGGTTATCCTGTCTGGCAAACCACTCCTGAACAACGTGACCAGTGTGAATCGGATGGGCCATGGTAGGAAGGGAAAATTCCTTTCTCGTAACGAAGGCAAAAGGAGGTTTGCAGCAGCTCAACATACTTAGCTGCTGTAAATCGTCCCTCGATATGGAACACATCACCCATACCATGCAGACCCACCTAGCCCCATACGTTGCAGGTGACATGGCCGGATCGAACTGCCTCAACGATGTTACAGGGTTCATATCTGAATGAGAGAAAAAAATGGGGGTGTATGATATAAATCATATATATATATATATAATATATATATATATAATATATATATATATATATATATATACCTATTTGGAGAATTGAAATTCTCAGTGATGAACAACACTGAAAGAATTCTATTGTGTAATTATTTATTCAATATATTATATTTGAGGAAAAAAAGCAAATGCCACTGTCCCTTACCCAATATTTATCTCAGAAATAGCACTCTTATTTATGTTTACTCCCTTTGTATATTTTGACAGTCCACTTTCGTGGAACAAACCTGAAGATTAATATAATAATTAATATAAAGAATGCAATTGATAATTGATGCAAGTAATGATTTTGTTTATCATACAGTTCTATTTGTTCGCCAACAATGCAGCTTCCCATGCGATGTGGACGAGAAGCACTTCTCGTTAGTAAAGATGACCCTGCCCCAAAAGTCCAAACCCTTATCAGCATGACGTTGGGCAAAGTCAAGCCTTCCCGCCTTATGTCGCTCCATCAAGAGCTCCTTCATCGCTGGAGTTCTGTGATGAATCCCAGCAGCGTGGAGTCTGCGTCATACTGTCATCGATGACACTTCTAATCCAAGGTCTTCACGAATGGCCTCGTTGCTCTTGAGCCGCCCTGATAATGGCGTCATCCTCAGCTGGGGTGATTTTCCGTGGACCCCCTGGCCTAGCTAAGAGAACACATTATTTTAAATGTTTAACTTATAATTTATATAACATCGCAATCAATTCTAGATTCTTCGAATTTTGTACTCTATGGATTGATCATAATTTAGTAAACATGGCCGTATATTTTTGGTTTCAAAAGCATATCAAATAAAACGAGATTACGTATATCCGTAATATTCTCAATTTGGTTGGTGGTTATCAAAACTGTAAATCATTCCTGAGCCATCACTGAAATCATAATTTAATAAATAATCTATAGCTATCAAAAGACACACAATGACTGTGATGGGGTGGGCACAAATAAAATGCTCTTATAGGCTTAATTTTACCGAGACAGCTCAATTGACTATCTAACTTTGTTCATGGGTGAGGTCGGCAAGGGCCAACCACCCACCGGTGTGGAATTATGGAGGTGCACCTGAAATATTACTGTGGTGTTGGAATGGCTGAGGATATCTGTAGTCTAACCAAAATTATAATAGCGAGACGAAATACATTTAAGAAAGAAACTTTCATATTAAATAAGCAAGATTAAATAACCATGAACAATGTAACATATCCACCAATCATTCAGCATAAACAACTTACGCAAGTCGTTCAAGTTCCCACTCTCCTCCTACCTTCTTATCCACAACTGTACCGTGGTGAGGGAATCACCAACATCACGTGCAATGGCTCGTATCGAGAAACCATTGTCGCGTAAAGTGAAAATTCGTCCTCGCAGCGCCAGATCTGTGTCCCTTCGATTCATGGTGAGTGGTTATGAAGTCTGACCCATTAAAAATCCTGCTGACGACCTCACCTCCGTTGTGATTCAGACTCTGTTTCGAGTGAAACAATACCATGATTCATATATCACTATATCGTTCCTTGATTGCCGGATTAGCCAATAGGGATCATAATCACCATGGTATGAAATAAAGATACTACTGTTAAATATAATATGCTCACTTAATTATTGTTCCTGTTAATAATTACATTGAGAACTGAATACTCGTTGAGCACTGCTTCGTAAAATGAGCTCGGTATAAGTGTTCGCGAATTCTCTAACCTATTTCTCTGTAACTAAGATTCGTATAAGTACGAGATTTTGCTATAGTGTACTACACCAGTACCGTAATTTATAAGAGTATCAAGAATCACAAATTATAAAGAATGGACACTTGTCCTGTACGAAGAGGCAAAAGGCTCGATTAGCCAGAAATGGATATGAACACAACTGTATAAAAAAAACTTCGCCTACCCTCTCCCTCCACCCCCACTTCCACCCCCTTCCTCTTCCTTCCCTCACCTCTCCTCCCCCTCCATTCTCTCTCTCTGAATGTTACTTCAGTTTAAGTATATTTTGTACGATTTTTTTTTATCTATCCATCTATCTAATCTAATAATAACCATTTACAATATTGTTTATATCTAACGATTCACTAGGTTGTTACCTGCCAGCAAGGCTGGGATTACGGTACGGTACGGCACTGTTGGATATTTTAAGCCTAAATTTTTGGGGGTTTGGGGGTAGTGTACTGTAACGGAATTACGCAACGACAATTTTACCAAAGTACGGTACGGTATAGTTCAGGTACGGAAAAAATGTGCAAATTCCGTACGGTACTACCTTACCTTAGGCATGGATATATTACTTCTGGTCTACGTTGAAAAGAAGGGAACAATATTAATTAATTATTAATAATAATAACCAGTAATATAGCATTTTTTAGTTTTTTTTTTTACTATTATTCTGAGCATCAGCAGCGGCAGTAGCTATTACTATTTTTTATCTTAAGGTCAAATTTTTTTTCTTTCTTTAGTGACTGTTGACTTGGGTTAGGAGTAAATAATTATAATTATTAGAGTGAGAGATATCTGCATGTATGGTGGAGTAGTAGAACGATAGACACTGTGACTGATGGTAAAGCTACTGTTATACTTGTGTTTGTTTACCTCCTTCGCAATCTTCATTTGGACTCAGGGCATCAGACATATGATTGTGTTACGAAGGTGAAGAAGAGATGGCCGCCTAGGAACATAACTGTCGGTATGGTAGCAGAAATCCGTTTGTCACGAAAATTTTCAACTTTTTTTTTTAGCAAAGAGAGAGCCGCCAATTGCCTACAGATTGGTTTGAATAGGTAACTGGTTACAGTTGCTCTATGTGTTACAAATAAAAATTGAGCATTTTTACCGGACATTCATTAGAGTTAAAGCCTTGATTATACCGAAAAATTATAGAAAATCTCATACTAATACCAGTCTTCATTACAGTGTTATTGACCAAAAACATGACTGCACTGTCTGTGAAACCCACAGTAAGAGAGCTTTACCAATTACAAATAAACATTACCTTTTATTCAGGCTTGGATTAATTGTCCTTTTTCTGAAATGTTTTTAATTACACGTTTTGAAGTTAACTGTAATTGCGGTTGTTTTTCATTTATACTTAATGGTAATTGTAATTGTAACTGAAAAGTTCAAATAATAAAGTACTGTATTTGAAATTGATATCCTAGAGCAGCCCTCTTACTTTTCGAGAACTCATCTTAACCAAATGCAATAGAGAGATGTTTTGAGTCGCCACCCAATTTATTTATAATATTATTAAGGGAGAATCTTAACAAGCCAGCTACCAATTCTAAATTTTTTTTTATTCCATTTATTTCCCTTTTTTGTGCAAAAAGCTTTGTGAATTATTTTTCCAATATTTGAGTTTTGTATTTCAGTATTATTGAAGTTGTAATTGTAATTCGATAACAGGTCAGGTAATTATGATTCTAATTGTAATAGACATAAAGCAAACGTAATTACCACTAACCAGCTTATATTACATAAGGTATGCGACAGTAGCTACTTCATACGAAATGGATGAGCATAAAAGTAATGGGAACAAAAATAAAAAAAATGTTTATATATACATGGGAGAAAACTGATTAGAAATTCAGTGATTTTTCCACTGCACTTCGGCTTCTCTCGGCCAAATAAGGGTTCGGCACCCTTATTTGGCCAGGCAACCAATTCAAATCCTCTCGACCTTGAAACCATTCCTGGACTATTCTGGCCGTATGGATGTGGCAGCCGTCAAGAATGAAAATGACAGGACTAAGTGGAAAGGGATAATTCCGCTGGTGAAGTGAAGGGAGGAAGAAATCCTGAAGAATTTTAACGTATTTTTCACTGGTGAAACCCTTCAGTCTTGGTTATGATATCACATATACCATGTAAGGAAATCCAGGCCCACAAGTTTACGGTTACAGGCCACTCCTGACCACTTCGTAAATGTCTCGGTGGTATCTGAAGGAAAACAATCTGTAACAGGGAAAATAATGATATATCGTTCGGGGAAATGTAATGCTAAGTAACAACCCCTGCATTAAGATAATGTTTATTCATCTATGAGGATTAATACTTATTACAAGTTTGCCTCCTCCAACCTCTTAAACACTAAAACAGCTCGAAAGCTGATTAGTGGAATTCACGTTAAGAGAGGAATAGCACCACCTTTAGTAAACAGTGTTTCAAACAGACAATTAACAATGACAGTAATGACCTGAGATGTTGCAATGCCAGTAACAGCCAATCAATCAATCAGTCCCAGTAATCGTGAGATTTAATATATCACTTTGTTCGGTGATAACGATATCACTGCTACAGCACCCCTATTCGTCGCTCTACGAGAGAGTGGGCTTTCAATACGTGCTGTTGCACAGCGTCTTGACGTCTCCCTTACAACAGTAAATAAATGGAAAAGGAGGCACGCTAAGACTGGGAAATTGACCGACTTTGGATAGCATTTATTTATTTCATCTATTTATTAATTTTTTAAACTATAAACCTTATAAACCCGTGAAATTATGAAACTTAAATTACAGTTGCCTTGGTCCTGTTGAACTCTATTGGGGATTCTTTCTCTTTACTTCCCAGAATACCAAATAGCGTTCCCATAAGTAAACAGGCTATAATTAATCTTGATTATCTAGGTATCCGCACGTTAATTATGCATTTCAGTTCGAAGACCTCCACCACGAATGACCACCCGTTAGGATAACGGCGACATTCGACGAGCAGCATAAGAGGATCCTTTTACCAATACTATTGCTATTTGTGAACGTCTGGCATTAAATGTTTAGGCTATGACGGTGCGAAGACGTCTGCATGAGGCAGGGATACCTCATAGAATTCCTGTCAAGAAGGAATTTCCCGCCGAACGGCATCTAGCTGATAGGCTTGCCTTTATTCAACAGTTTGAAGGGGAGGATATGGAATTTTGGTCTCGAGTCGTATGCAGTGACGAAAGGTCTTTTACTAGCAGTAGTCACGGCAGAATACATAACTGAAGACTGAGTAATATAAGGTGAGTTTCTAAAATCATTAATAACAGTCAGACTATAATAATTATAAGCAAGGGTAATATTATAATCTAAAGATAATAATTTTGTCAATAACCATGTATTTTCCGCTAATTGAATTATATTGCCACGAGAAGTGTGAAAATAAAAATTCTTCATTGAAAACCACCCATTAGTTCTACTATGGCCAGCTTTCAGGCATTAAGCAAATGCATTATTAATGTTATGAATAATCACGTAGGCAAACTTATATAATATAGAGTACAGCCTGTTTACTAAATTAAAGAATATCATATAGCGGACCGTTGCAGATCAAACTTAATGCTATTATAAGTATTAATCCTTGCAGATGAATAAACATTCTTAACTTATTGCAAGGGTTGTTACTTAGCATTTTATTTCCCCAAACGATATAGCATTATGTTACCTATTACGAAAAGCAAAGTGTAAATTGTTAAAAATTAGATTTTTTCCCTTCAGATACTACAGAAGAAATTTACGAGGTGACCAGGAATGGGCATGTCACAGTAAGCGTGTGGGGCTGGATCTTCTTACATTATATGGATGATATCACCAGGATTGAGTTGAGGTTCACTGGTGAAAAATACATTGAAATTCTTCAGGATTTCTAACTTCTTCCACTTCAACAGCGGAATTATTCCTCCATACCTGCTCCTGTCATTTTCATTCACGACCGCTGCCCCATCCATACGGCCACAATAGTTCAGGAATGGTTTCAAGGTCGAGAGGATCTGCAGTTGCTTGACTGGCCAAGTAAGGATACAGACATGAACCTCACTGAGAATATTTAGGCTAATTTGGTAAAATGTTGGGAGCCTGAGAGGGAGAGGAGACCAGATCAACTTATGAACCTCTGGGAACACAATGGAAACTCTTCCACAACCGACCACAGATCGCCAGAAACCATGAATCTTTTATGCCTAACAGATTGCAAGAGGTGATCTAGAAGGAAGGTGGCTGGACTTCTCACTAATATTAAAAATCAATGTAAAAATTGAGTGTGTATATTTGGATTACCCCATGGCTTCCGCTGAACTTCCATGCCGTATGATGTAAAAAAAAAAAAAAAAATCGTAAACAGACCTATGCATATCGTTTAGCTCCAGGTCGGGATTATTATAATTTATTTATTAGAAAGGTGAATTTGATATTTTAAAGGAGTTCAAAATCTAAAGGGAATTTCGCTATACTGATTTTTTCTTTAAAAATTATCTAAAAAGAGAACCCTAGGACAATATCATCAAACTACATTTCTCCAAATAGCTCTTTCCACAATGGACAGGTAAATGGCAAATGACTGAAGGGGCTGTTTAACAATAGAGACGTCTGTCTCTTATCCTCACACGAATGATGATAAGAGCGAAAGGAATTTCTGTCCGTATGACATTAAAACATGTATCACAATTAATATACTGGAAAATATAAGCCAAGTAGATATGTTTATCCATATCATGTAATAATTATTGTAATGAACGGCGTGAAGGGAATAACCTCTACAGTATATTCAAAAGAGGGAATACAAACCCAACAATGAATACATGAAACCTCTGAATATCAACAATTGTTTATCATTGGCAAACGAATTAAGTTTACCATATGGGAATGGTTAAAAGTTTGCACCAAGTTTGGGAGTCCTTCTACACTTTCCATTACACGTTGTGGAATTTTCTCTGTCCCTAGTAGTTTCATTTTGATTCCTCAGTAACGTCTAGTCTCTCTCCTCTCTCTCTCTCTCTCTCTCTCTCTCCTCTCTCTCTCTCTCTTTATAGCTTCCTATTATATTATTGGTAGGAAACGCACTGCAACCGATACTATAAACTTGGCTTATGTGATAAGGTTAAAATATCCTGTTATGATGTTCGTGATTCTCTCCAATACCAATATAACTCTAAAATTTTGATCAATTTTAAGTATTGAGTAATGAATATGCCCGATATATATTAACAGACACGGTGGTAAGATAACGACTTAGACGAAAGTTAAATGGAATCTTAATAAACAAACTTATATAAAAAGTGAGACAGTAATCTTAGTTACAGCGATATACCCTGCTCAGATTTCTTTTTTTTTTTACTCCATGTGTGTGTGTCTGTTTCTCCAACCATACCTAATGACTCCTCCCACTGAAAGAATTCCAGAGCTAATTGGTGGAACTCTTGCTAAGAGAGGAAGAGTCCTCCCCCCATCCCCCACAGTAAACACTGTTACCATATAATTTTTCGAAGTCCCTCAAGAAGGTGTACCAGGGAAACCTGTGTCCAACTGTAC
Source organism: Macrobrachium nipponense (assembly GCF_015104395.2). Taxonomy (NCBI): domain Eukaryota; kingdom Metazoa; phylum Arthropoda; class Malacostraca; order Decapoda; family Palaemonidae; genus Macrobrachium; species Macrobrachium nipponense. Next base: position 64,802,993 of record NC_061100.1, read on the forward strand.
GTACATGAGCTCATCAATAATGTGGAGTCGATTTGGGGTCAAGGGTGGCCACACCCCCTTTTACACCTCATCTACGTATATCAGCTTATAAGACAAGTGGAGTCTATTTGGGGTTAGGGGGGGCCACGCCCCCTAATATGAACTCATGTACGTACATGAGCTTGTAAGACAAATGGAGTCAATTATGAGCTCATGTACATACATGAGTTTATAATACAAATGAAGTCAATTTGGGGTCAGGGGTGGCCACGCCCCCCAGAATAGTGGAGTCTATATGGGGTCAGGGTGGCCACGCCCCCCAGACCAGTGGAGTCTATATGGGGTCAGGGTGGCCACGCCCCTTTTGGGGGTTTTGGGGGTTGCCCCGCCCTTTATCAGAGGAGGGGGAGGGGGGTAGCCACTCCCCTTGGGGGGTGGGGGGCGGGGGGCTGGGCTAGAAAAGTGGAGTCTATATGGGGTCTTTTCCTCTACTGACGTGGTTATCAGGCAATGAAATGTTAAAGTTCGTCAATAATATTGAGTGTCGCACCACACTTCCTCTCTCAATGCATCTGAAATAAATGTCACTGTTTTAAATGTTCTTTACCCTTTCTTATGGATCTTAGCGCCTCCTCGGATCTCCAAAGTCTCTTGTAACCACTACGGCAGTTTGTTGTCTAATTCCCCATTAATTCCCATACTAGAGATTATATCTCATTCATTTGTTCTATTGGACGTATGTACATACACACGCTACTAAACAAACGAATGCACACTCGCTAGTCTATTCTGTGCATTTCCATTTCCCATGTGATTCCGAAATAAACAGGTCATTTGTGCGCTCGCAATCTCACCAATGCGGCTGGTAATATTATGATGTGTAAGCTTGTTTCATCTCTTCCAATGTTTGCAAGTTTCTATAAACAACTGGGACTTAACTATTTTTCGCATTCCAATCTTGTTCATGTCACTCGTTATCGACCTGGTTTCCATTTATTACAAATTTTGTCCAGTGCACTGGACAAAATTTGTAATGAATGGAAATTAGGTCGATAACGAGTGACGTGAACAAGATTGGAATGCGAAAAACAGTTAAGAGCTTACAAACATTGTAAGCTTCTATAAACATACACACACACACACACACACACACACATATATATATATATATATATTATATAGTATATATAGTATATATATATAGATAGATAATATATAATATATATTTATATATATATATATAATATATATATATATATATATATATATATATATACAACACAATTAAAAAAAACTTACAGAAACGTAAAACAAAAAAATAAAAAGACAAAAGACCGCTAACCAACCTGATGCCGAGAAGGCAAGAGACAGAATGACACTACATAAATAAAAGTTAGCTCAGGTACAGTTGTGTGGAGGAGGTCTGGGTATTTAACTGGGGAACCAGTTGTTTAATAAATAATGACTCTACGATAGGCATTTCATATGCATTGCTTGCTTGGCCTATGATTCGGAAATGGCTTCGTTCTATATATATTTCACAATTTTTTGAATGGTTTCTTATATTAGAATGTTCGGGATTGGAGAGCCTACAGCCAGTACGGAAACTTAATTCCCGATGAGAATCGATTCTGACCGGCAGTAACCTCCTCGTGGATCCGACATATGTCCCAGAGTTACACTTAAGGCAAGTATACTTATAGACCACGTTGGAGGTCAAGAGAGGGTCCAATCGATCTTTATATCTGAAAAAGGAATCGATTGTTAGCGGGCTTATTGGAATTAATTTCAGATTAATGGCACCATAATGTTTGTGAACAATTTGTGCAAACTTTTTAAGAAAGGAGTTATCATGTAAAAACGGGAATTTGGCATAAAAAGCTAATTTTGGTACTGTACATTGTTTGGTGACATTAGCGAGTTGTTTGTTAAGAAACAAAATGAGCTTTTTATAAAACAAAGTCTGTGGGAAGCAATTATTCGTAATATAATATATATATAATATATATATATATATATATATATATATATATATATATATATATATATATATATATATATATATATATATATATTGTAACTTTAAAGATTTTGAAGGCATTAATGGGAGCAAAATATAGATCAATATATCTTCAATTACTCAACAATAAATAGCTTAATTGCCAGGCATTACGCAAAAGCATATTAACACTGCTTCCTCAGGGCGGTATAAGTATAAAAAAAAGGCACGCAAAACGCACACACACAGGTGGGTGTGTCTGTGTGTGTGCGTTGTTGCGTAATTGAAGATATATTAATCTACATTTTGCTCCTATTAAAGCCTTCAAAATCTTTAAAGTTACAATTTCTTGAGGTGTGTTGGGTCTTGGAAATGGATGAAAAAGGGTTTTTCATATCTAATTGCTTAGCCCTCTCTTTACCACAAAAAAATGCCATCCTACCAACCTCCAACTGTCACGCAAGTTACCTTGGCACCTAACAATACCTCTGCCTCATGTACAAATTCCATAGCCACATACAACATCGAGTCTGCTATACAGTGTCCCAGTGCAGAATTCTCCAATGAGGAAATGAAATGCAAAGACCTGATACTAGAATCCATTCTCCAGGAGCAGTCTATAAAAACTTATCCTCTCTCAAAAAAATATCATATATCTCTTAGTGGCTAAGGGATTGCTTGATGAAAATTTACCTCTATGACCCTTACAATTTACCTCCAAAGGGGCCTGCTGATCTAAGCCTGCCTGTGGTGTACAATACTGCACCAAAGGCCTTCATTATGGTAAAGTTTCTCTCAGAAAAAAATTTAGTAAACGAATAAAAATCTTTCACTGATCTGGGATGCAGTAACCCATTTACCAGAATCATTGGACAGCCTTAAATCTGTGGAACAAATGAAATTTCTTCACTGATCTGGGATGCGATCAAAGGAATACAGGAATCATTCAACAGACCACCAGACTCCTTTGAATTGGGCTTTTATTACTTCCTCGCCACCCAACACACAAAATAAGTAGGAGTGCAATGTGAGGTCAAGGTGACTGTACCTCGTAAGTGGAGAAAACCATCTCTCCCATGGATGAAGCACCTGCATTACCGGTAGACCTATCTCAGAGGACCGATGAACTCCCAATCTTCTCTTCCTTCCCTCCCCAGTGCCTTTGGTGATGGAAGACAGGCTCTCAGTCAAGATCACTAAGCCTTGTGAGTCTTCCGACCCTCTTTCCCCCACAAACCACGGTGGTGGATATGATGATGATGATAATGATCATGATGGGATTAGTTGGTGTCTAACTGACTGACACAAGCCAGTAGAAAAAAAATAAAAGAGCCCCTTGTTTGGCAACTAGACCAAACCCCAACAATTATGAATCACCTCGCCCGAAACCTAAGAAAAGATGTAATGTTGTTATCCAGAATTTGTGCTCATTGGTGAAGCTAGTAACCATAGTAAAAAGATTGAAGTTTCTTACGGGCTTTGGCTCTCTTATCTTCCATGAACTCCCATGTTATATCAAATATATAATAGCTTACATGAATATCTACCCATTTCAATACCTTGATGTTCTAAACAGCGAGAATTTGGCCTTACTATAAAAGTGTCAAGATATACCTAATCTGGGACCAAACACTCTCCCGGTTACTTAATGACACCCTAAGCAGCAGAACAAGCACAGGGCTACCTTCTTTTACAAGTGTCAGCTAACTTCCCACCATGAATGACAGGCCAACCTGTCATTCACACAATTGATCATCTCATTCGTGAATAGCCATGGATACATTCGTTATAATTTCATGGAATATTTTTGGTCTTAAGAGAAACATTCCTCGTCTGAACTTTGTTCTGCAAAAACTTTAAAGGCATCATTACATTACAAGAAATGCTCCTATGGCCGCATGACCTAGTCATCTGAGCTTCTGTGTACGAAGATTTCAGAGCTTTCTCAACCTCATCGTGCAAATTACAGGCCATATTGTAACTGGTCGCCCAAAAGGGGTCCTTTCTTTCCTGTGGAACAAATCTTTAGACACTATAGTGAATTTGATGACCTATATGAGTGATAGAGCGCTGGGTCTTCAAGTAACAATAAGGGACTGCAACCCTTTAGAGCCAGGCTAAAAAATCAATAGGAAGGACCACCCAAGGCCAGGTAAACTTTGAGGTCGGCCAATTAAAAACATACACATCAATGGAAAAAGGGAGGTGTGCAAATGCACAAGGTTTAAGAAAAAAATTATAAAATATTTTCATTACCCTCTACAAGATGCTAAAAATGACTATTTATAACCCCTTTTGTGGCCTCTTTTTCAAGACAATGCTAAATTTTACCAAGTTACACGTTTTTTTCTAATGAATAAAGTTCTTTTATTTTGTAAAAGTACAATTAAAGCTCAGACAATATCAAAACGGATAAGAGCTAAAATCAGGAACAAATTCTGAGTTTATTTGTTGTAAAGTATTTACATAAATTTACTGAGATTGAAGATGCAGTAACGTTTTGATTATACATGTCTTTTCTAATATTGCTTTATACTTTTCTTTGCAAAATTACAATTATAGCTGACATATTATCATAAGATAAGAACTACAACCACCAACAATCCCTGGGTATATTTATGAGCAAATATATGATAAGACATCATGTGTGTGTGAGAGAGAGAGAGAGAGGCAATACTTGCTCCCTTGAAGTCAAAATCACAACTATATCATGAGCCATCTGCTTCTTGATTTTAGTGAATTTATGGGCCATAGAAGTGATGGAAACTCTTTCCCTACTGATTCCTTCAACTCGATGGTACATAATATTAATGTTCACCATGAGTCGATCCGTCCACCACCCAAAACCTGTTATGGCTACTCATTAGGGATCCTAATTATTAATGTTTAAAAGCCCTGGGAAAATAATAATAAATTTGATCAGTAATACATGATCATAGGTGGGTTACACAGCATTATTCACAATTTTGCTTCTGATCATAGTTGTAAAATTGGGGACTTAAATTCTCATCCCACAAAACAATTTTATATTGATCTTAGTAGCGTCTGTCAAAATTACTTTCCAAATTAGCGATGCTATGCTGGTCCTACCCTCTAACTATTCCTACTATCAAAATAGAATGGGAACAATTATAATCTCCTAGATGGACCCTTGCATCATGTCTCCATACCTTCATGAATCAATTGTGACTTGCAATATTCACTATGTTCTCTCAGCAGGCTACAGTCACATCCCCCTACAGATGTCATCCAATACTCCATCCCTCCCTACTGTGAACACCCCCCAACTGATCGGCTACCTGCTGTTAACTTTAAAAACCACTGGAAAAAACCAGACCTTATAAGGTGACCTTGGGAAATGTTGTGATCAATTGCTCAAATGGCAGATGCTATACTTTGTACTAATCCAAAATGTAGATATGAACACCACAGGAGAGATCTAATAGAATTTTATTAAAATATAATATCTGCTCTGCTGACCTCTTGCTGGGATACTTCTAGATTTCGTCAAGGTAAATTCTAACATACATAGCTAGAATGACTGTTAAAGATCTGTATATACATTCATGAGAAATGTTTTTACTATGGAGACAAAATGGTAGCCCGAGGAAAGGACACTGCATTGCTAATGAGACTGGCGAGAGAGTAGATAAAACTTGCTCTAATGTACTGAATAATAAATTAAAGATTAGATTAGATGCAATGTCTAGAAAATCAGAATCAGGTGATTACCCTCATCTTGTGAATGACATTTAACCCCTAAATCCTAAAACTAAGAAGCTCTCAAAGAGAATAGAAGTCGTCGATGATGAGGCTAAAGCGAGAATATGGGGTGATGATTTCAGCAGTAGCCTGAATTGCATACACGATCAAGACTCCTGAAGAAATATACATAATCTCCTTACTCATAACATTCAATTTCATTTCGCTGATAGCAATACTCCAGGTAACATCAGCAATGCCATAAGCAACTTACCTATAATTAATTATCAGGCTGCAGTGGTCTTCCTGTAGATGCTTTCAAATTCTTCCACCCAATAATTTACATTCTGCTGGCTGACCTTTTAAACACATGCATAACTCACCAGTTTCTCCCTTACTCTCTACTCTTAGTTTACTTAATACCATTAATGAAAAGCAAGCTAAAAGATGTAGCTTACCCTGGAAAATTATCTCCCGATTGCAATCACTCCAGTTGCGTCAAAGACCTCTCCCTTTCTGCACACTACTGATAACCAGTTCGGATTTAAAGCAAGCTACTTAACAAATACTTACATCTAATTTCAGAAATAATTAATGAACTATTACATATCATCATCCCATCCTGTATTCTTATGTTTTGTAGATGCGAGACGAACATTGGACAGAGTAATCTACCTGAAGCTCTTACTGAAGCTGGACAAAAGAGGCGTACCTAAATCTAATTGGCATTTCATATTGCTGATTCTCCACTCAGCAATTCTTTGTTAAATTGGGGCAGGTATATCATACAACTTCATCTCACTAAAATGGGGTAGTTCCTCACTATATCTGTTTAATACATATGAAGATGCCCTGAATATCAAACTGAACTCACTACCAATCGAATGCACTATTGACGAAACAACAATAATCAACCTCTGTTATGCCGATGACATGTTCTGATTTCAATATCAGTGCAAGTTCTCCAGCGACTATTCAACACTTGCCACAGGTATGCAAAGGAATTTGATATCCTACATAACAAATCCAAGACCAAGTGTATGTCGCTGCTCCAAAGATCACTTAAGCATGTTACAGACCCTCAAAATTTTGTGCATGAATTCCCGTATTTGGGCCACGTCATCACAGGTGACCTTACAGATATGGCAGATATAGTAAGTAGATGTTATAAACTATATGCAACTGGCAGCATGATTTCAAGGAGGTTTGCCTTTTGTCACCAAGACCGAAACTGCTACTCTTCCGCTCATACTGCTACATCATATATGGAAGTTCCCTTTGGGCAAACTATACCAGAGAAGCCATGAGATATATCTTTCTTTCACATTGACATTCTGATACGCCTAACTAGCGAGGAAAGAAGTACTAAGATGAAGGAAAGAGGGGATAAGGAGGAGTCTGTTTCAAAAATGACGTTCTTCTCTTTTATGCATGGGTGGCTTGAGTTGTTGTGTATACTCATTCTCTAATTTTCTAATAATTAATTGTTATCGGCAGAATCTGTTATTATTAGTGTTGTTTTTCGTATTACTATTAAGAATTGGTTTTTATACTGTTCATATTTAGCATTGTAGACCTGACTTCTGTAACTGCCTAAGGTCCCTAGCTGGAAAGTCAATCATGTGCAATCTGTTTTTTTTAATAGTTGTCATTTTTTATATTTTTACCGTTTTTTACATATTTTTAACGAATACAATGTTACTACTACTTCAGCAACTCTGTGAATACTACCGATCATCATTTTATAATTTTATCTTGTGTATGTACGTAGACTATGTATTGTACTACCCTAATTTGTATATTCCATTTACATGGATGGCCCTGAGCTGAAATAAAGAGTATTACACAGACACACACGCACAAACACACACACACACACACACACACACACACACACACACACACACACACACATATATAATATTATATATATATATATATATATATATATATATATATATATATATATATACTTAAAAAATCACAGTAGATGCACGTGACTTCATAAATAAGCGAATACCACGGGAAAATGATAGTCAGAAATCCAAGCGCTTTCGTCTTTATTCAGACATCGTCAAGGAGCTACTAAAGTACAATTGGAGAGGAAGGCCTCAGGTACAAACAAGATCAGGAATACCAGATGATTAATTATCAAAAGGGTAAAAATTAAAAGGGATAATCCAGGATTATCGGATATCACACGGTCACAAACTTAAACAGATTCTGACCCTAACCGAAATTACAAAGAATCTTTACAGTCCAAAACATGTAAAAACTGAATATATTAATTTTGTTGCTTATATTTATCTACAACTTTTTCATTATGAAAGCATCAAGTTTAAATAAACCAAGACTTAAATTTAGAACATTTCTATTATTTGATTTGATAAAACAAGATTCAATGATATTCCTTTTAACTGTGTCATTACATGGGACTAAGGCTCTTGCTTGACTCCAGTTAATAGGATGGTCTAAATCTCTCATATGTACAAATAATGCATTCGATATTTGCCCAGTTCTCACAGAATATTGATGTTGCTTGAGACGCTGTGAAAGAGATTTGCCGGTCTGTCCATAATAGACTTTATCACACTTTTTGCAAGGAATTTCATATATGCAGCCTGGAAGGTCTTTAGGAGAATTTTTGATTACTAAACTCTTGACATTAATATTACTGAAAACAACATTTATGTTAAAAAGCTTTAAAATTCTAGGAATATCTAAAAACCTTTCATCATAAGGTAATTTTAGAATGTTATGCTTACTAAATTCAAGTTTGTCATTAGTTGAATAAAATGTTTTTCTAGCTCTTTTCCATGCCACATCTACAAAAGCCCTTGGGTATTTAAGTTTCAATACAATATCATAAATAGTTTTATGATATTGCATTGAAACTTAAATACCCAAGGACTTTTGTAGATGTGGCATGGAAAAGAGCTAGAAAAACATTTTATTCAACTAATGACAAACTTGAATTTAGTAAGCATAACATTCTAAAATTACCTTATGATGAAAGGTTTTTAGATATTCCTAGAATTTTAAAGCTTTTTAACATAAATGTTGTTTTCAGTAATATAAATGTCAAGAGATCCCATGCCAGGATTGTGACCAATCTTACATCGGATTTACAGGTAAATCACTTCCCCCTTAGGGGGTCGGTAGAAAATTACAGACTTTTACGCAAGTTAAATAACCTAATAGATAATAGCGCATGGAATAATCTTAAACAACAAGACAAAGTTCTAAACTTATCCAACACCCCCCTTACTGTAAATCAACATTTAGTTTTAAATTTAGGCTTATCCTTTGCCCTTATGCCAGACCGCAAAAACAACCTAGATTTCATAGTGGCTTTTGATAAATTCATATCTGAAAAAAACTACAGCCGTGAAAAGATATGTTTAATAGGAGTGTTACTAAATGCTTTAACTGACCTTCATAAGAAATATCCTGTTCCCCGCAGATTCATGATAGCCATCCACTCGCTAAAAAAGTTAGATGTTATAATAAGTAGATCCGACAAAGACGGCAAAATTGTAATAATGGACAAAGACTTCTACCTCGACAAAATCAACCAGCTCCTTAGCGACACAAATACTTACGAAATACTGACGAAAAATCCCCTCCAGAACGTTCCCACAGAATTTTTTTGGAAAGTAAGATTAATTGGCCAAGACAAAAAGAGTATTGAACTATTAGAGAAATTTAAAGTAGTTAATCCTAAATTACCCTACTTTTATGGCCTTCCCAAAACTCACAAAGACAATCTTCCATTCAGACCCATCGTTTCATGCGCCGGAGCTTTCAATTACAAAATTTCCAAATGGTTAGCTGGCCTCCTTTCTCCTTTTTTAGGCACTTTTTCTCCCAGTCACATTAAACATTCGGAAGATTTTTGTCACAAATTCAGAGAAGCACATATACCACTTCACAACATAAAACTTTTAAGCCTTGACGTAGATTCCCTATTCACAAAAGTACCAGTACAGGACGTTCTTCAGTTTTTAAAGAAAAAATTATCCCCTTATTCAGATCATTTCCCATTGGCGCTTGACAAAATAATAAAGTTAGTTGAATTATGTGCATCTAAGAACGTATTTTCATTCGGGGAATCATTCTACAAGCAAAAATTCGGGTGTAGTATGGGTAGTCCTTTAAGTCCTGTTTTAGCCAATCTGTACATGGAATACTTTGAAACTACAGTAATAAATGCAATAAAACCCAAAAAACATGCTGTGGATGAGATACGTGGATGACATCCTAACAATTTGGGATAATAAGTGGGGTAATTTTAATGAATTCCTCTCAAAATTAAACGCATTAGTGCCCAGCATCAAATTTAAAGTTGAATGGGAAACAGACAACAAAATTCCTTTTCTTGATGTTTTAATAATCAGAGACACGACAGAATACAAATTTACCATATACAGAAAACCAACATTCTCACTTTCATATATTCACTACTTTAGCTATCACGACATTACTATCAAGATAGGTGTAGCTAGCAACCTATTCTTAGGAGCCTTACAAATTTGTTCCCCAGATTTCCTGGAAAAAGAATTTGAACTAATTCGCAAGCAACTTTCATCTTTAAAGTATCCTGACCATATAATTGAGAAAGCAATTCAAAAAGCAAACATAATTTTCTACCGACCCCCTAAAGACAAGACCAGAGACACGCCCAACAATAAAATAAAAATTCCTCACCTGGAGACGATTAAGAAAATAACCCACACCCTTGGGAAATCCAACCCTTTTGCATTTACCTACCCAAATACCTTAGCCAAATCCCTGATTAACGTCCAACAAAAGACATCTCCCAAAGACTCTGGGGTCTATGAGATCCCATGCCAGGACTGTGACCAATCTTACATCGGATTTACAGGTAAATCACTTCCCCAGAGATTAATACAACACAAACGGTCAGTTAGGTATGGACAACAGAACTCGGCTATTTTCAACCATATAAATGAACATAACCATAGAATAAACTGGAATTTGTCACGTGTGATTTATAGCAGCAACTGCCGGTACAAGAGTCAAATGATGGAATCGGCCCCTTAATAAAAGAGAAGCAGGTAATGAACATCTCAAAAGGCGGGTGGATCTCAGATGTCAATTTTTCCAATCGCTTAAGAAGATTAAAGGAAGATTATCAGCGAGGGTGACCTAAATTGGCTTACTTGTGGACGGATCTCTTGGTATAAATACCACCTTTTCTGTAAACTTTTCTCATTCATATACCTGAAGAGAGAGACAGCAGTCTGTGAAATATAGTACTTTTCTCTCTACATTTTGGGGTTTTTATGGGCTCCTTTTATGAGATGGAATTCTGTTGTTACAGAACATTTTTTACCGTCATATATATATATATATATATATATATATATATATATATATATATATATATATATATATATATATATATATTATTTACATAGTTCCTCATTTCTCTGCTTTACCTTATACCTAGCTCGACGTTATACGGAGGGTATCTAGTACCCAATTTGTATGTACAAAATGTGCATACAATTCATAAAAAATAAAAGTGCTCAGATGTGGAGAGAAATGCTGCTACCAAGGTTTATAGCCATAAGCTGTATTGGTAGGCCAGGGAAAGAATTTGTAGTATCGGGATGGGGTATGGAGAGATGTTTGGGAAGTGTTGGACAGACTTGTAGGGAGGGTTTGGTATTTCTCGGTCTTCTTAAGAACTTTTACGATTGTTATTGGTTTAAAAGCACTGTGATATTTGACTCACCATAACATTTAACTTTCTGTATTGCTTTTCATTGGCTAATACAGATATATCATCAGTTTAATAATGCATGGCAGATGTGTTTTTAAACTTTCATGCTATTTGCACTAATCATCTTAGATTTACATGTCATTTTTTTTTTTTGCCTGATAGAGGTATATGTCATGATAACATCACACAAGTTTCCATCACTAAGTGGCTGCATTTGACACAAACATACCCAATACATGAGTAAACAGTGACTAGACATAAAGAAGTAAAACAGACAGGAAGTAAACAAATCAGCATTTCAAATATGCAAAGGTTTCCATAAGTACTTGTACATGGTGATCAAAAAGTCACTGTGCACCTATTGTTTTATGATACGACACTTCAGTGGCAGCATAACCCTTAATTAAGATCTAAAATAAAATAAAACGTAATTTATTGATCTTTATAAAGTATCTATTAAGGACCAAAGAGCAAAATAATAAAAGAAATCTTAATTAAGTGTTATGGTACCACTTTCATGCTATTTGCACAAATCAATTTGCATTTTCATCGCTAAGGGGCTGCATTTGAAACAAACATACCCAATACACGAGTAAACAGTGACTAAGCATAAATAAGAAAAACAAACAGTAAGTAAACAAATCAGCATTGCAATTAGCGAAAGGTTTCTATACTTGTACAGGGTGATCAAAAAGTCACTGTGCACCTAATGTTTTATGATACGACACTTGACTGGCAGCATAGTCCTTAATTAAGATGTGAAATAAGAATAAAAACGTAATTTATTGATATTTATGATGTATCTATTAAGGATCAAACAGCAAAATAATAAAACAAATCTTAATTGAGGGTTATGGTGCCGCTCATGTGTCGTATCATAAAGCATTAGTTGCACAGGAACTTTTTCATCACCCCTTATATATACAAATTCTCTTTACTGAGTTGTTAAAAATTTTTACAGTGCGTGGCATCTTAACTTTAAATTAAAAACTGTTTTTTACACTCTTCCACGGGGCCTTTACTCCCTGACAGATTTGTTTTAGAAGCAATTGTTTTCCTTCAAAATATTCTGATAGACTATTGAGGAAATTGTTCATTGTGAAATCTTAAGGAGCCAAAAGTAATTTATAATGATCACTTCTTTCCCATAATCTAAGTACAATTCTAATGTTTAAGGTTATTTACTAATATACCTGTCCAAATATGAGCTGGGAACCTACGTGGGAGTTACGAGAGGCCAACATAAAATCCATGCTGTTTGCCATGAGGGTATTAGTTATAGAATGGGATTACGGATTACCGGATTCTGGAATATCTAACAAACTTAATCATTCTTCAATCTGCAAAACACATTTAGACATAAAAGACTTCAAACTAATAGCTACAGCCAGTATGAAGACGAGCTCACAACTTCGCAGTTTATTTTCATAAAACACTCGGTCCATCGTCGTATACCCAAACCTCTTCCACACCTTTTTATTGCCTAGCTGGGTTTGCTGTTTCGTTTCATTTCTGCCTGTTTTTTTATGTCCCTTTCTAGACGCGTATTGGGTACGATTGTCTGATAGAAAAATATGGTTTTGTCATCATAATTTTAATTTAAGACATTAATTTTTTTACAATTAAAATTTAATGTGTCACTGTAGCCTTGAAAATGTATTGAAATGTTGCAAAACTCCATTGGCCACTTGCCTCCGTCGTGGTTACCTTTAGATTTTGTCAAGGAAACTCTCGTGATATACCTGGCTTGAATGGCTTGGTTAAATATCTGCATAAATATTCACGAGAAGTTATTTTACTGCAGAGGCAAAATGGCACCCGAGTGACGTACACTTTAAATTTCTCATGAGACAGGCGAGAGCGCTGTTCAAACTTACTAAGCACTGCACAGAATAAATGAAAAGCAACTAACAGCTGATGCAATGGCTAGAAATTTAGAATCCGGCGATTATCCTCGCCTTTGAAAAGATATTCGATCCCAAATCCAAAAACTAAAAAGCTATTACAGAGAGTAGTGAAAACCGTCGATAGACGAACCCGTCGTAATTATGTAGGGAGATAATTTCAGCAATATTCTGAATTGCATATATTATCAGGACTCCCGAAGGGATGTAGATAGCCTACTTATTGATATCATTCACTTTCATTTTGCAGATCATATTATGCCAGGTAACATCAGCGATGCCATAAAAAAACTTACCTAATAATAAATCTCCCGGCTGTGTTGGTCTTCCTACAAAAGCTTTAAAATTCAGCCATCCGATAACTTACGTTTTGATAGCTTCCCTATTCAATGAGTGCATAAATCACCAGTTTCTTTCAGGCTCCCTACTCTTAGTTAACTTAATGCCATTAATCAAAAACAACCTAAAGGATGCACCTGACCCTGGCAATTATCGCCCGATTGCAATCACTATGATAGCGTCGAAGAAACTTAGTTGGTTCTTCTAGTGAGACTTCTCTCCACTTTCTACACGCCACTGACGACCAGTTCAGATTTAAAGCAAACCACTCAACCGACACCTGCATCTACATACTGAAAGAATTGCTAAACTATTGCCTATCATCGGCCTCTCATGTTTTCCTATGTTTTGTAGATGTGAGAAAAGCAGTTGAGTAAACTACCTTAAGCTCTTCCTAAAGCTGCAAAAAAGAGGCACAACTCTATAATTAACTGGTTCTCCACACAGCAATTCTGTGTCAAACAAGGTAAAGTAATGTCGTACACCTTCAGCATCGAAAACGGGCTTCAGCAAGGGGGCATGCCTCTCTCCATGCCTGTTTATTTGATATGCATGAATGTCAAACTGAACTCACTTCCAATCGTACGCACCATCAACGAAACAACACTAAGCAACCTCTGTTACTTCGATGATTTCCCCATCAGTGCAAGGCCTCCAGAGACTCATTGATACTTGCGTCCAGTGCGCTGAGGAATTTGATATCCTATACAACGAAACCAAAACCCAGCGCATGTCGCTGCTCCTGATATCGCTTCTGCATATTGCAGAACCGCAAATTTTCCTTGGAAATCATCGGCTGGAATTCGTGAATGAATCTCCGTATTTGGGTCATAGTATCATGGATGACCTAAAAGATTCGGCAGACATGGAACGGAACAGCGGCGTCGTAAACTATGAGCAACTGTCAACGTGATTGCAAGGAGGCTCGCCTTCTGTCACTGAGATACGAAATTCCTGCTCTTCCGTTCATACTGTTAAAGTATATATAGGTGTTCCCTTTGAACAAACTATACCCGAAAGACCATGAGATGTATCACTGTTGTTTACAATGACATTCTGAGAAGCCTCACAAACACTTCTCACTGACACTGCCACACAGATGTTCACATAAAACCGCCTGGATTATTTAAAAATCATTGTAAGTGAACAATAATGAGTCTGATCACCCGTCTGAGAAACAGCAGCAATTCTCTCATACTAAGTATCCTAAACAGTGAGGCAAGATGATCAAAATTGTGGGAAAGATGGGAAAATAAGGCGTCTGTTCCTTAAATGACAACTTCTATTTTTGCAAGGTGTCACCTGCAGAACCTGTGGTATATTATCATATTACTATGATTGTTTTTTTATTACTGGCATTTTCTTTTTCATTATTATTGTTACTGTAAATATTATCAGAATAGAGTTTTGACTCTTTAAATTTCATTATCAGCCTTCTGGACCTCACTACTGTAACCACCAAAGGGCCTTGGCTGGAATTTAATTATATGTAATCTTTTCATTACTTGTTATCACTTTCAATGTTTTTTACTACCATTCTCAATATTCTTACTTTTATTATCATTATTATGAATACTATCTTTTATACTTCCTCTGGAAGTGTGTGGATATTGCAGATTTATGATTATACACACACACACACACACACACACACACACACACACACACACACATATATATATATATATATATATATATATATATATATATATATATATATATATTAGTTCATTTCTCTAAATATTATTATATCTAAATGCTAGGATATATAGTTTTTAAAAATGGGTAAAGCAGGAATGAAATTTGAATGAAATGGTAAGCAGAGAATATTTTAAGTTTTTTGTTAATACTGGTTTGATTTATTCTTACAAAGTTCAATAAAATCTGGAGGGTAATATATATATATATATATATATATATATATATATATTTATATATATATATATAATATATATTATAATATATATATCATATATATTACCCTCCAGATTTTATTGAACTTTGTAAGAATAAATCAAACCAGCATTAACAAAAAACTTAAAATATTCTCTGCTTACCATTTCATTCAAATTTCATTCCTGCTTTACCCATTTTTAAAAACTATATATCCTAGCATTTAGATATAATAATATTTAGAGAAATGAACTAATATATATATATATATATATATATATATATATATATATATATATATATATATATATATGTGTGTGTGTGTGTGTGTGTGTGTGTGTGTATATGTATATATATATATAAATATATTTAATATATAATCATAAATCTGCAATATCCACACACTTCCAGACAAAGAAGTTCATAAAAGGATAGTAATTCATTTAATAATGATAATAAAAGGTAAGGAATATTGAGGAATTGTTAGTAAAAAACTATTATATAAAAAACCATATATAGAATATGTATATATTATATATTATAATTATTATATTTAAGATATTATATATTATATATATATTATATTATATATTAACATAAATTTTAATAATTAATTATATATTAATATATTAATATATAGTTTTTTTTACTTAACTCATTATCTCTCAATATATATCTTTACTATTATAATCATATATAGAATTAACTAACTACCAGGTAAATTATGTAAACAAGAAAAATAAAATTATTATATAAATATAATAGAAATATATATATACATATATTATTAACAATTATAAAATATTAATATATATATATAATTAATATATATTATATATTAGATAATAAGATAATAATATATATATATAATATATATATATTATATATACATACATACATAATATATGGAATTTAATTATATGTAATCTTTTCATTCCTTGTTATCACTTTCAATGTTTTTTTTTACTACCATTCTCAATATTCTTACTTTTATTATCATTATTATGAATACTATCTTTTATACTTCTTCTGGAAGTGTGTGGATATTGCAGATTTATGATTATATATATATTTATATATATATATATCATATATTAGTTCATTTCTCTAAATATTATTATATCTAAATGCTAAGATATATAGTTTTTAAAGATGGGTAAAGCAGGAATGAAATTTGAATGAAATGGTAAGCAGAGAATATTTTAAGTTCTGTTAATACTGGTTTGATTTATTCTTACAAAGTTCAATAAAATCTGGAGGGTAATATATATTATATATATATATATATATATATATATATATATATATATATATATATATATATATATATATTATATATGCAGAAGCCAGGTACTATGTCGTACCTCTAAGTAAATGGGGATACAATCCACAATAAAGTAAATTCCTCTTTGTAGTTTAAAATATATGTTACTTGTATAGGATTAAAGCTTTCGACCATCAACTGTGGTCTTGTTCACTAAAGTGTGATATCACACTTTAGTGATCAAGACCACAGTTGATGGTCGAAAGCTTTAATCCTATACAAGTAACATATATTTTAAACTACAAAGAGGAATTTACTTCATTGTGGATTGTATCCGCATTTACTTAGAGGTACGACATAGTACCTGGCTTCTGCATTTATGTTTCCACGTAGTACATCCACAAAACATTAATGGCTAACATTATAGGAGACCTCATCCGGCAAGCTTTGGGAACTCAGGGATATCACACTTTAGTGATCAAGACCACAGTTGATGGTCGAAAGCTTTAATCCTATACAAGTAACATATATTTTAAACTACAAAGAGGAATTTACTTCATTGTGGATTGTATCCCCATATATATTATATATATATATATATAATATATATATATTATATATATATATATATAATATATATATATATATATATATATATATATATATAAAATAAATATATATATATATATATATATATATATATATTATAGTAAATATATATTCTATATATACATATATATATATATTATATATATCTATATATATATTATATATACATATATATTATAATATATCTATATCTATCTATATATATATATATATATCATATAATATATATATATATATATATCTATTTATTAATATTATATATTTATTTATATATATGTCTATCTATATATATTATATATATATATTATATATCTATATATATATCTTTTATATATATGTAATATATAATATTATATATTATATATATATATATTCTACTATCATATATATATATATCTCTATATCATATATAACTATATCTATATATCTATATATATATATTTATCTATATATATCATATATATATTTTCTATATACCCAATCCTATATATGTATCTTATTAATATATATCTCTATTTATAATTATATATATATATTTATCTATTCCTATATATATAGTATCTATTCATAAATATATATAATCTGAAATATATTCTCTAATATTATCCATTCTATATTATATATATATTTTTTTTTATTTTTTCTATTTTCATATACTTTATCATATTTCTATATTATCCTATCTATTTTCTACTCATATATATGCATCTTATATATATTATAATCTATATTTATTATTCCCCTCCCAATTTTTTGACCTTTGGTAATAAAATCAAACCAGTAAAATAACCAAGACTTCATTTCCTCCATGCTTCCCATTTCCATTCAAATTTCATTCCTGCTTTACCCCTCTTTACTATATATCTTAGCATAGATATATATATTTAGAGAAAATGAACTAATATATGTATATATATAATATATATATATATATATATATATATATATATATATATATATAATATATAAAAATATATATATATAATCATAAATCTGCAATATCCACACACTTCCAGAAGAAGTATAAAAGATAGTATTCATAATAATGATAATAAAAGTAGTATATATATATATATAGTATATATATATATATATATATATATATATATATATATATATATATATATATATATATATATATATATATATATATATATATATATATATAGATATATATATATATATATATATATATATATATATATATATATATAATATATATATATATATATATATATATATATATATTATATATATACTATAATATATATATATATATAATATATATATATATATATATATATATATATAATATATATATATATATATATATATATATATATATATATATATATATATATATATATATATATATATATATATATATATACTATATATATATATATATCTATATATATATAATATATATATATATATATATTACCCTCCAGATTTTATTGAATCTTTGTAAAGAATAAATCAAACCAGTATTAACAAAGAACATAAAATATTCTCTGCTTACCATGTCATTCAAATTTCATTCTGCTTTACCCATCTTTAAAAAACTATACATCTTAGCATTTAGATATATAATATTTAGAGAAATTGAAACAAATAATATGTATTAATATATATAATATATATATATAATATATATATATATATATTATATATATATATATATAATCATAAATCTGCAATATCCACACACTTCCAGAAGTATAAAAGATAGTATTATACTAATGATAATAAAAGTAAGAATATTGAGAATGGTAGTAAAAAAAAACATTGAAAGTGATAACAAGTAATGAAAAGATTACATATAATTAAATTCCATATATATATGTAGTATATATATATATGTATATATATATATATATATATATATATATATATATATATATATATATATGTGTGTGTGTGTGTGTGTGTGTGAGTCTCATCACATTACCGTGATCCACATATATTCATTAACCTTTTGTGGTCCAGACGGGCCAACCCTTTTGTGTAACCTCAGGTCTTCGTCATTTACGCCTAGGTGAACAGTTGAAGAGTTTAGTCGCATTGAGAGTTGACACAAAATGCTTTCTAATTTTACCCGTGTATTTTTTTTTTCATCACTAAAGAGTATCATTGGAAAGCTGAGAGTTTATTCTAGCGTTTATTAAAAGTTCTTAAAAGTAAGATAACAACTACCACCATTTAGATGTGATGAAATAGGACCAAAATCATATTTAGCATGTTTTATTCTCTTCCTTTGATTTCAAAGGTCGAAAAAAATATTTTTTGGTTAATCAAATGTAGTAAGTTTTATGTAAGTAGATAGAATATTCCATACTTGCAGTGATGGTAAATATTTCAGTCGACATAAATTGAATTTTAATGAATGGCAAGGCAATTAACAGAAGTATCCATCAAGCACTTCATGGGTGTTCAGTTTATATCCGGCGTTGTCAGCACTGATGGCTAGGTAGGTTCTTCATCGTTCTAGCTCCTCCTTCTGTTTCGAAGTTCAGCGTCGTCCTGGTTGTTATATACACCAAATAAGGTTATAGTTAAATTACGTCATGCGGTGCATTTATGATTTATTCTAGTGCTGTTTCTTAGTTCTTGTAATGCTAGCTTCTTGTCGTGCTTCTCTGACTTTTTCACCTTTTCTCACTTCTACATTCAGTCTTTTCTTCAAATTTCTGAATAACTGAAAAATAATAGGTGTGTGCATATTCCACATTGGTATTCATCTCGATAGCTTTCACCTTCCCAGGGCATAGAAGCCTCAATGGCATTTCTCCCTCGGCTTTTGTCACAGTATGTTTATTCATAAGGCTATAGTGATATTGAATATTAAAAAAGTAAACATTTTAAGTTGATTACAAGCTCCATAGCTGTATATTATACATATACAAATGTAACTAACATAAGCTTTCGTATGTTTTCAAACATACTTCAGTATAAGATTAAATATTAAGCAAAAACGAAAAGTCAATCTTAAAAATGAACAATCAGTAGTTATAGGGTAATTTAAAAATTGATTTATTATTAATAGTTGGCTAACAAGTATACATTTTATGACAATCGATTCCATATCTTCAACGATCTCCGGTCAGTAGCATAGTTTATATCGTCGTGATGATCTTGTTAAGTAGTTGGGGCTCTTTTAGAATCATACCAAATAAGCAAGACATATTGTTCTGTTTTCAACAATGAATTTTTAATTTAAAAAAGACAAAATACTTAACTTTGTCACGTAAGATTCAATCCACGATGCAATGTCTTCGTTATTTGTGAAAGTAAATATATATATATATATATATATTCTATATATATATATATATATATATATATATATATATATATGTATATATATATATATATATATATATATATATATATATATATATATATATGTGTGTGTGTGTGTGTGTGTGTGTGTGTGTGTGCTGTCTACGAAGGTAAACTGAAACACTGGAGATGCTAAGTACTTTAGCCTTACAAGACATGGTGACCATGTCTTGGTAGTAAGAAGTAGCATCTCCAGTGCTTCAATTTTCCTTCGTGGCTGTAACTTTGTTCGTATGAGTAATCACGTTTTTAATTTTTCCTGATTCAAAATCAAACATATATATTCATATTTATATATGAAGGTAAAAGGCCCGCAAAACACAATTTTGAACGTTGCAACCATATACTTTGAGCATTTCTTTCTCTGCCTCCCAGTTCCACGTTGGACGAGCCGATTTCGCGCTCGGCTACCAATCCTGTGGTCCGAAGTTCGATTCTCGGCTCGGCCAACGCCGAACCAGAGGAATTTATTTCTGGTGATAGAAATTTATTTCTCGATATAATGTGGTTCGGATCCCACAATAAGCTGTAAGGCCCGTTGCTAGGTATCCAATTGAATCCTAGTTACGTAAAAATATCTAATCCTTCGGGCCAGCCCTAGGAGAGCTGTTAATTAGCTCAGTGGTCTGGTAAAACTAATATATACTTAACTTCTCTGCCTCCGTTCACTGGTAAGATATGGAGAGATGATGTAAGAGTACATATACAAA
This sequence comes from Macrobrachium nipponense, assembly GCF_015104395.2. NCBI lineage: Eukaryota > Metazoa > Arthropoda > Malacostraca > Decapoda > Palaemonidae > Macrobrachium > Macrobrachium nipponense. The sequence continues at coordinate 64,824,483 of NC_061100.1, forward strand.
GGATAAGTATCTGTGGCAGTAAGTCTCTGAAGAGGTTAGTAATACTGATCTTTGACAGAAGGTTCGGCGAATTTGGCTGTCATTATGTGGTGTGTTTTTGGGTATTCCAAGGAGGTTTTAGTTCATGTGAGTGAGCATATTGGTGCAACGTATTGCAGTTATTGCTTTGATGACTAGAGTGACAGCGAATTAACAGTGTAAAGAAAGTGACAGTGAGTTTCTAGGGCCGGTCAACTTCAACGAAGTTCTACATCGTCCCGATTTCCTTGCGGTTGCCATGGCAATGCAGTCTTGCCAACCATACACAACACACCATGGCCTTAGCCAGAATGGTGGATTTTTTTCAGAAGGAAATACTCCTTTGGAATTCTATATCTGGAAAATGAATGTGCTGACATGGACAATGTATTTGGTATATTAGGAAAGATTCAAACCAATTTCATAAACATATTTGGAGTTCAACAAGCAGGATTCGGAAAGATAATAGTGAAATTTGAAGACCATGCAGCTGAAGAATTTGAGAGAATCATGAGAGATTATGAAGGACGTATTCTGGCTTTAGATAATAAAGAGGTTAGTATTCAAGTCATTGTCACTATTAAAAATGCACCATTTGAGCTAACCAATGAAGACTTAAGTAAGATGCTCACGTCATATGGTAAGGTGTTTAGTATTAGAAACCAGGCTTATACGTTTGGCACCTTAGCTGGGAAGAACAATGATAACAGAACCACAATGATGGCTCTAAAGAAACCTATTCCTTGAGACTTTAGATTTTTGCTGTGGTTTTATTATTGCGGACAAGCACGCACTTGTATAAAATGTGGGAAAGGACATTTGGCTGTTAATTGTAATGCAGAAGAAATTGTGACTGAAAATGAAAAGGAGTTTCCAGTTTTACCTATGAAAAATAATGAATGCAATTCGAAGGATAATTCTCGGAAGGACCAGGCAAATAATAAAGTTCAGGAAGAAGTACTGTCAGCCAACGAAGAATTGGCGTAGTTTCTTAATTCATTGTTCGTTATGGAAATATTTTGATATTCAGGTGCCAGATTATTTACTTAACAATAAATAATATCTCCTTTCAAAGGTGCTATACTTGAAATAAATTACATTAGAACTGAGTAGACTTATTCAATGCATTAAAGATAATTATTTTGCAAAGTAAGGAAAATATATACCGATGGGTCCACAAATCCTAATTTTATTCTCAACTATAGCTTCGTGACAGCATAAGCATTTTGAAGTTGGCTTTGCTGCCGCTCGAATCTTGACCCAACGTATCGTATTGTACTGAGGTATTGTCATTTCGTCTCCTACAGCCGATAAATAATATATTAAGGCACTAACATTCTTTAATAACAATGTTTAATTAAACTAATTTTGTCTTTTCATCAATAAAATAATTTGCATAGCCCATTTAGTGGGCCTAAATTTGACTTCTGATTTTCACACATGATTAGCTTAGGTCTATTTTCAGCAGTATACTCTCTCGGATACGTAGTGTGAAAGAATATTTAAATTGACAATATCTATATAATCAGCTTTACTTGATTATTCCCGTTATTCTTGTTTTAATGGCCATGTTCGGCTTTTTCCTAATCCTTTTTATAACATAATTTACTCAGACCTAGCTATTCAAAGTCAAAAAGCAATCATGAAAAAATCAAACTAATATGATTAAATATTTTATTTTTTATCGAAATCCTTGCATATCATCCTGTTTCATCTGGATACGTTGGAAAGCTGTGGGAGTCAAAACTAACGAATACATTAAGATAGGCTTACTTTTATTAAAGCTTTCTTGGGTTGATCATTCTGTACCTATTCATTTCTTCTAAATAGAAATTAATTGAAATTAGTTTCACATGTATGGCTAAACCTACTACCATAAGCATATTGTAAGTAGCTGAAAGGATAAGAAATATGAAAGGTGACGTTCTCGTCTAAGTCTGTTTCATATGTTTTTTGTTTTTTGTTTTTTTCTTTTTCAAGAAAAACCTACAGCTTTAATCAGGGGTTGCTCTTTGACAGCTACAACAGTGTATGCAAATATTTTGGGGAATTAAAGATAACGTAACTTTTAACAGAAAATGTTTTATAAACATGCATTTTTAGGCCTCTGTTGTCGGTGCGGGGAATTTTAAAATAACCGTTATCATTAGTGATGTTCTCACGCGATGGAGTTCGTCACGAGAAGTCGGATCGAGTTGCCTGAGATGTGAAAGAGAGCGAAGGTGGCGTATAGGAGTGAAGGAGTGAATAGGTCGATGTTAATAAAGCATCTCCCAATAAAATGTATTCTTTAGGTTTTGAAGAAGAAAAAAATGTATGCATCATCGAATCTGTTTCCCTCCCTATACGTGGTATTCACTGGCCACCGATAAAAAACAAAACAAAAAAGGGTAAGCTTAACTGAATATCTCATCCATCAAAGGTAAGTGCTTATTCATTAGACTTATTCATTAGACACCTATCAAAGATTTCAAGTCTAATTTAAAAAATCTCTTCCTCTCCATCTAAAGTATTCATCAGACACCAGTCATAAGCGTTGAGCTAGTCATGATTCCTGGTTCAGCAATATTGTAACGAGGCGCTAGAATTCAAAATTCACAAATGAATGTTGCTCAGCAACATTTACACTACTGTATTGTCTTGCTCTTTTGTGGTGCTTCGAGGAGTTCCACTTCTAGGCCCATGTTCTAAACTTTGCCGTTCTCTAAACAATTTGATTCATCTATGCAGTGCAATAATTGGCTCTTGCTAAGCGAGGGATGTTTCTTAGACCGGTAAATGACACATTGACCTTAGATTCCTGTACACATAAATATATCAAAAGCAATAGTGAGGTCGCATTGGTTCACACTGCTATCATATTTTTTCTTTTTTAAAAATTTTATAGCATTTTCTGAGTTTCCAATGTTTTCTGTAAAATTTAACAAAGGGAATCGTTAAACTATCTTCAACTTAATATTGAGATAATAATGTAAGGACTATGTTTATGCGATGCTACAAGTGATAGGTTTCTCCTATCTATTTGGTAATGTATATCAGTGGTTGTTATATGACGTTTTTTATCACTTCGTTTCGTTCACATCAATTTTGCTATATGGAAAATAGTTTTACACAATAACATAACATGATGTTCTAAAGATATCAGTGACTGTTTTTAATGTCATTACATAGGATTTCTTCCATCTTATAAAAGAAAAATAGATAAATACGGCATGAATCGTGCGTCAGGCAGGCGAACGAAAAATTATGAAACTCTGCCACCAGTTGTTTGGCCGACAGTACAAGGGAATAAGGTTCAAACGCAAGTCTCGGTAGAGGAACAAGTGGAGAATAAAGAAGTGAGAAGACAAGGCCAGGAGGATCGAATGGAGGGAGATGGTCAGGAGGAAGATCGACAGGAGGAAGATCGTCAGGAGGAAGATCGTCAGGAAGAAGATCGTCAGGAGGAAGATCGTCAGGAAGAAGATCGTCAGGAGGAAGATCGACAGGAGGAAGATCGACAGGAGGAACATCGTCAGGAGGAAGATCGTCAGGAAGAAGATCGTCAGGAGGAAGATCGTCAGGAAGAAGATCACCAGGAGGAAGATCGACAGAAGGACTCTTCTAGTGGAAATGTCGAGATATTAAGCCAAAAGGAAAATGAAAATGGAAACGTTATTGAGGATACTGTTACGAATAGGGAGCAGGATACAATGGAATTGGTTACTAACTTGAATATGGAACTAAAGACCTTTCAGTGTTACCCGTAATATGTCCTGTTATGATTTAGAAGATAAAAATATTGATGTCAATAGTAGTCCAAATGTGTTACTGTTAACAAAACCGTGGCTGATGTACATATGTATTATAAATCGGATGATTCGGTACATAAAGAGCTAGTCCAGTTTTTTTACTCTAGTGAGGAAAATATACCTGATGTTCTGAAAGGTGAAGATGACAATTCCTCTTATACTGAAGGTTCAACACAAGGGATCAAAACGACAATAGTGGTTGATAGTTGTTACGGCCTCTGAGAGAGGTCCACTTCAGGTTCGATATGAAATAAATAAAAAAAAAATATTTCAACACCAACAGTTGAAACTGGGGATACGAATATAGAAAGAAACACTAACACAACAAAGGTTTATTTGCAAGCTTACTAACAAAGGTAAATGCAGAATGGTATCTCCTATTTACATCTTCTTCTTCTTCTTCTTCTTCCCAGCTTGTTCCCATTTTTATATGGGGTCGCCGTTTCGGATGAGCCGTTTCCATCTATTTCTATCTTGTGCTTCTGCCTCATCAATTCCCTTCTCATTTAAGTCTCCTCTCACACAGTCCTTCCATCTCTTTCTTGGTCTCCCTCTTTTTCTTCTTCCTTGCACCTCACCCCCATAGTATGTCTCCCAGCGTGGTCCTCATCTCTCCTCAACAGGTGTCCATACCATCTCAGCCTCCCCTCTGCACTTTCTTTGATACTTCCACCACCTTAGTTGACCCACCCCCTTATGTAGTCATTTCTGATCCTATCCACTCTTGTTACCCCAGACATCCACCTAAGCATTCTCATTTCTGCCACATCCATCTTCTTCTGCTCTGCTTTTCTCATGCTTGCTGTTTCCGTACCATACAGCATTGCTGTTCTTACCACCGTCTTGTGAAATTTTCCTTTTAACCTAAGCGGCACTCTTTTGTCACAAAGAACTCCCGAGGCCGCTCTCCAGTTGTTCCAGCCTGCCTGTACCCGATGTTTTACTTCTTCTTCCATACTTCCTCCAGCGTTAACAAAAGGATCCCAAATACTTAAACTTATCAACTCTCCTTACTTGCTCTCCACCAAGCTGAATACTTTCTCTATCATCCCCCTCAGTGTGGGGTACACATATATTCTGTCTTGGATCTACTTATTCTCATTCCTCTGTCCTCCAGTACTTGTCTCCATCTTTCCAATTTCACTTCCAGATCTTCCCTGCTCTCTGCACACAGAACAATATCATCCGCATACAATATGTTCCATGGTACTGTCTCCTTACTTCCTCTATTATAACATCCATCACTATGTTAAAGATAAATGGGCTCAGAGCCGACCCCTGGTGTAATCCTACTCTCACCTCAAAACCTTCTGTCTCCCCAACACTGCTCCTCACTCTGGTAAATACATTCCGGTACATCTCTTGTATCAATCGCACATACTTCTCTGGCACCATCTTCTCCCTCAGGCTCCTCCATACCTCTTGTCTCGGGACTCTGTCATAAGCCTTTTTCAAGGTCAATGAATATCCATATGTAGGTCCTTTGTCTTTCCCCAAATTTCTCCATTATTTGCCTCAGACAAAATATACCCATCTGTTTGTTCCCCTTCCCTTCATAAATCCCATCTGCTCTTTACCTATTTGTACTTCTTCTCTCAGTCTAGCATCTATCATCCTTTCCAGTATCTTCAAAGTGTGGGACATCAATTTAATGCCCCTATAAACTACCACACTCTTGGACATCGCCTTTCCCTTTTAAAAATTGGGATCAATATACTCCCACGCCACTCATTTGGTATCTTTTCCTGTTCAAGGATCTTTATCATAAGATCGTACAGTATATCCACTCCTTCATCTCCTAATGCTTTCCATGCCTCACCACCGGATCATGTCTGGTCCGGTTGCCTTCCCATTCTTCATCTTCTTCAGTGCATTTAGTACCTCTTGCCTAGAAAACCTCATTACCATGCCAATGTTCACTTGCCCATCCTCTCTTATTAGTCTATTATTTTCTTCATTTAACAACTTTTCGAAATATTCTTTCATCTCTTCACAATGTCTTCCTCCTTTCTAAGCACTACACCCTCTTGATCCTTTATTTGTTTGATATGTGTTATATCTTTGGTGCTCTTATTTCTAGCCTTTGATAGCTTGATCATCTTCTTTAATCCTTCCTTTGTCCCCAGCTCTTATACACATCATCATACGACTTTGCTTTAGCTTGGGCTACCACCTTTTTCACCACCTTGTTTTTCTCTCTGTACCTATTTCTTTTGTCTTCCACTGACTGTGACTCTTCCATCTTTTCTTTGCCTCCTTCTTATCTTTTACTACTTTCTTAATGTCTTTCATCCCACCACCCACTCTCCTTTTCTTCCCATAGATACCAGATGTCTCTCCTAGCAGCTCCTTTCCATGCCTTCTTATTACTGCTGCATTTCGTGCCCACCATTCTTGAACATCTTCAATCCCTATATCAATATCCTCCAAAACCCTCCTCTTAAACTCTCTCTTCTTATCCCCTTCCTTCTGTAATTCGTACCATTTAATTTTCCTTATCCCTTTAGCTTTGGTTTTTCTTTCCCTTTTCAACTTCAAGTCCATACATAGCAGCCTGTGTTGGGGGCTACATGGTCGCCTGGAATAACTTTGGCAGTTCTTGACCTCCACCAGATTTATCCTTTTATACAAGAAAATAGTCTATCTGGGAGAATCTTCCCCCACTCCTATATGTTATTATGGTGTTCCCTTTTCTTCTCAAAGAATGTGTTTACCATTGCCATGTCGAATGACACAGCAAAGTCCACTACACTCTCTCCTTCTGGGTTTTCTCTCAATCCCCAATTCCATGGCCCCCATGCACCCGCCCAATCGCCTCATTTTCACATTCCGACATGGCCATTCAAATCTGCCCCAACTATCACCCTCTCATGCTCTTTCCAGTTTCTTGCATTATTCCATCCATGTCTCTCCAGAAAAATTTGTCCCTTCTCTTCTTCTGTGCAACCAACTTGTGGTGCATATGCGCTTATATAAGATTCAGAATCTCTCTCTGGCACCAATTGTGGTGCATATTGCGCTTATAATATTCAGAATCTCACCTCCATAACATATCTTCAATCTGGATGATACGTCATTCTTTCTACGCACTTCTATTACCGAGTTCTTTAGTTCAACCAGACAGTACTATGCCAAACTCCATTTCTACCTTTGTTTATTTGCTCCACTATAATATAGCTTATTATCCATCTCCCAACTCTTTAGCTTTATTTCCTTTCCACCACGCGTTTCTTGACACACACACAACATCTACTTTCTTTCTCTCATCAAGTCAGCCAATTCTCTACCTCTCCCAGTCATGGACCCAACATTTAGCTGACATACTCTAACCCAATGTGAGCTCGCTTCTTTAGCTGCACCCGCTCCTGATGCAGTAGCCCTCGCCTTACCACAGAGTTAGGGCGATGTCTCTGTGCGTCGTTTACGGAGTACGCCCTAGCATTACCTCTTCCATATTTCGCCTCATTCCATTTTTGGTTTTGGCACAGATTTTTACAGCCGGATGCCCTTCCCCTGACACCAACCCTCCTATTTATCCGGGCTTGGGACCGGCACCCATAAGACTTGGGTTGCCCCCCCAGGTGGCTAGGTTGGTATCTCCTATTTACATAAAAAGGCAAAATCTTACACTGCATGAACTGGGGGAACAGTGAGGTAATTCAAATACTTGCTTACTTAGTTTAAGCGACTCGAAAGCGAGTGCTTCACAAAAGGAGAGTCAGCAGATTGCACAGACATCCTCTTGACTCCGCATTGCAGAAAATAAAGTCTACTCTCGATACTTGAAAGTCAGGAACTCCCCAAAACCTCTAGCAGGACATTTTCTTCTCTGAAGTCTGCTCAACGTCGAGATATCTCGGTCGTCCACTCCTGAAGATGGCTTTTCTTCTGATCCTTCGTCTCTAGTCTCTCTCTGACGATCTCTGCTGCTGATCTCTACCTGATAATCTGATTTGTGGCTCTTACTGAGGATATCTCTCTGTGACTAACTGGTGATCTCTCTCTTTTACGATCTCTGTTTTCTCCAACTTCGACCGTCATATTTATACGGCACTCTGGGGGTGGAGCCTACGGCGGACGTCACAGGCTCCCGAGATTACTAGAACTTCTTAGAAGACTCGACGGAATATTGCATCATACTTCGCTACGTTTCTCCCGCCACTTAGGCGCGTGTTGCGCTCCACAACACGCCCGACGATTCCAGAACAGGCGCCTCCAACACGAGCGCGAAAGCCTCCTTGTTGCAGAACTTCTCAAAGATGCGTTTTCCTTTCCTTTATCTTTCTTTGCTATGAAGTAATTACCATCTCAATAGTACAGATGGAAACGACGAGTATGATATTGTTTCTTCAATTGAGGGTAACGGGAAATTAGTACCCAGAAATAAATATGGTACAATCTGAGAGAACTCAGAGTTTCATAGGTTGAAAAGATCGGTTAAGACATTTACGTCGAAAGAGAAGGAGACAAAAATGAGGAAAGTACATACTAGTGATGACAAGTTTTGGGAAAAAAGACGATGAATATCTAGAATATACAGAAACTGAAATTCCTGCAGAAGAATCCCCCATGTTTACAGATACCTTGTTTGATTTCTAATAATTTTTGTGATAATTTTACAAAAAATTATCTTCTTACGTATTGCAACCCTTAATATTAATGGTTTGTCTAGTTTTAACATGCAAGCTAAACTACACTCATTCATTAATCATAATAAGATAGATATACTGTTACTGCAAGAACATAATGTGAAGTCCATAGTTTCTCTTGGTTCTTTGGAGAGGTTATATAAAATCATATTAAATCCAACTATCAATATTAAAGGAGGAACTGCAGTACCAGTTAATAATGAGATAGGTGTAGTAGTTGAAAACGTGTATTTACATCCAACGTCAAGACTATGTAAAGTTTCATTAAAGTATCAAAGCAAAGTTATAGATATTGTGAACATAAGGCTCATTCAGGAAATAAATTCCGTAGAGAGAGGGGGGGCATTTTTTTAGAAGGATTTGTTATCACTGATACAGAATAATTGTGATAAGGCGATTATTGGGGGAGATTGAAATTGTATAATTAATGATAAGGACTCTTCACATCCAAAAAATTCATGTTTTTCAAATGGTTTGTAGAATAGTGTTGATGCTGTGAAGATAAAGGGTGTCCATAACATCCGTCATAGGTTACCCGAGTACACCTTCGTTAGGGGGAACTATGCTGCGCTTTTGGACAGGATTTATAGTGTAAGTGTTTACATAATAAAAATATGGAATGTTAGTCCATATATATAAAAGACCAGATTGCTTGCAGGAATGTGATCAGACTAGAGACGCTAAAGATGACGTATACAATAAGTATGTAGGCTAAGTTGACATGCCGTCACCTGTGGTCATTCATATTGTTTTGAAACAGTCCAAGCTCCCTGCTTGAGACAACTACCCCGACCTATTATTCAAACGCCCTACGTGATCTGTAGCGTGTCCTCATTTGATTGTGTGTTCGTATGAAACTATGTCATTGTATGTATGTTCATATGTTCGAACTACTGTCTGTTCCTTCATAACTTGTAACAGAGATGGTAGACAGCAGAAACAGAGTTAGCTATCGACATTAGAAGACCTGTACCTCTTTACCTAAGCTTTATCATGTAGAGGAATAGGATAGCCATCATCATTGGCAGAAGCGATCAAGCTATCGTTATTAGAAGACTTGTACAATCATATCTGATCTTCAGCATGTAAAAAACTTCAGAAGAATATAATTTTTTTTATACTTAGTGTTTTCTACAAGAACCTCACCGAACCATGAGTTTACACATCGTCGTAAAGATAATACCGACTTCGTAAGTGATCTACAAAAACCCCAGACACTCCATTGAAGATGGAAGTGCAATACCAACCGACTTAGCGTATAGATTATCGCTAGTCTAACATTACCTCATAGGGCGCCTTATCATACAAGGCACAAGCCCTAATATTGGTGGCTAGCGTACAGAAGAACTCTACAACGTCCTACGAAGAAAAAACAGAATAATAAATCATGAAGTCACGACGACGAAAGCAGCAGATTCTTCAAGCAACCTAGTATCATCGTTAGTGAGCGACTTCAGAAAACAACAAGATTCGTCAAGCAACTTAGTATCATCGTTTAGTGAATAACTTCAAGAAACAAAACCGACGTGTCCTTTTTCCTACGGCAAACGGAAGCTTCGTCTCTCATTAGAATCATTCAAGAAAACATCGTTAGTGAGCGTTTCCGGCACTCCAAGAAACAAACCGAACGCGTCTGCAGCATCGGATCTTTAAAGGGCTCGAATCATCGAAACAACGCGCACGGGGGAAAACTGAAGCAAACCAGGTCATCCGCTAAATAGAGAAGGAGGACCAAGGCGTGTGTCGTTATCGGAACACCGTGACTTCCCACAAAAGCAAGCTCAAGTACAATTTTTTATTCATTTGGAGTAACTTTGAGTGTTTTCCTTTGCAGGTCGAATTTCGTTATTCCTGTGGCTGAAGTTACGAGACATTCTTAATCTTACTTTTTTACAGAAATTATCTACATCATTGAGATTTCGCTACTGCGAGTTTTTATCATTGAGTGTCTGTTTCCAGAAGTTCTACTGAAATATCATAATCATATACTATGTTTTAATTTTATCATTTTGGGTGATTTTATTAATCCCTTACGTAACAAATCATATTAAACAGTGAATATGCGTTTACGCAGTGGACGTCTGTATTTATACAGATGCATAGATAGGGTCGTTAAGCACCGTAGTGATTAGAAAAACACACAAAAAACAAGTGGACACCGTACAAATCTATATAAATTAGAGGTAACACTATTTCGGGTCATTGACAATAAATGCTCCTTTGCAAAGTCCCGAATACGCAGTTTTAGCCCTGAGTTTTTGAGTTTATATAAAATATCGAACCTCAATGACTCAACTTAACTTTAAAAATATGGCTGGATTGCAAGGAATAACATGTCTGTAAAAAACTTTCATCAGGCTAAATGCGCTGACCAGGATCCCTCACTATTTCAAATTTTAGCAAAGAAGAAGTACAAACAGTTTAATATTGAATGCAGTAGTGATAACTTGTCTTATTAGTAATCGCTCAGTTCCTAATAGTTCGTCATTCATTGCTTTATACGTAACCAGCAACATAATGCTAAAAACACACAATACGTTGCCGATGGTAATAAAGAGAAGGATCCTAATTATTACAAAAAGAAATAGAAACAGTAGCCCGTTCAGAATCAAACAAGCAAACTCGGTGACTGTGTCACCTAGTCAAAGCGGTCAAGGTCAGTCAAAAAACTGCCGAAGTGTTCAAAAGCATAGCAAATTCCACACAATAAGCGACTCTAGCAGAGTGGGGAAAAGCGATGTTGGTTCATACATACCGATATCTTTTTGAATTAAAAAGGATTTTTCCTATGAAACACACGACCGTATAAAGTAATCAGAGCAGGTTTTCGTTTTTTTTTAATACGTAAGTTATTATAAGTAGTGGTGGATAAAGCCCGACTGTACGCGCCGTAAAAATTAGAATATCTTGTTTATTTCTTTAGTAATATCCTGTATTTACGGACTCACCATCTGTTGTTCGAACTTCTCTAATGAGAAGTCCGGATAAGCGAGCGCTTACAGATACCTCTATAGTTATAAAAAACATTGATCTGTATCTAGTGTAATTGTAAGATATCCATCTAGGGATACACAAAATATTATCTTACATCCTGCAAAAAAAAAAAGGCGTGTTATCAAAGGAAAATCCTATAAACCTTCAAACATATCAAAACCCTCCAGTTTGAACAAAAAAATTGAGGACATTAATCAAATAATAACTTATATAAAGGAACAATACATTTGTCTCATAATCGTAACATTGTTCAAATGACCCAACAGAAGTCTCCCACAGCCGCAGTCGCACTTTGCACGCAAAATCTCGAGAAGCATGCACCCTCGAATGTCTTAGTGTGTGTAAGAAGACTTTGCTGGGAAATGAAATTTTAATCCTTCCCGACACTCTGAAATATAACGATTTCCGCGAACAAAGCCTTAGACACGGTTGACACAGACCAACAAGTTAAATCTAGTGATCCATACAAAAGTATACGATATCGTGGATACGGAAGTTATAAATACTCGGCAGTTTTTTATTTTTTTTGTTCGCTAATTTTTAATCAACCCACGCCCAAGCCGAGTCCGTGGAATGAATCTTCTCTGATAATCTATCTAAGCTAAAGTAATATCCGTAAAGTCATTCAAGCAGAGGTGATTCAGCAGAATTTTTTTTTATCTCTACCTGAATACCAGGTAAGTTTCTCCACTAGCGTGTGATCTCTGGGAGAAAAACGGATGTAATTTAACACACAAAATACGGTCTAAGGACAAACATAAAGCTATTTACGTACCTTCGTATAGATTCTCAATGAAATTTCAAAATAGAGATAAATGACGAAGTTGAAAATAGTTAGTAATAGGAGCCATTAGGAATCAAATAAGCCCATATAATTTTTCCCTCAAAACGTCATGTCATAAAAGATCGGACTTGGCGTATCTGCGTAGACTTCTGTCGCTTAAACAAGGAAACGACTCCCGATAGTTTCCAGTGCCATGTAGCGACGGACATCTTATCTCTGTTAGGTTAGAATAATTTTTCATTTTTCACCAGCTTGGACTTACTTAAAAGTTTTTACCAGATACCATTACCTAAGTGATTGTACCTCATACTCCGTTTTCAGCACACTCAGGGGACATTACTTAATCAATTTTTTACGTATGCCTCCGGCTTACGTTGCGCCCCAATTACAATATAGTGTTTGGAGACTTTTAGGGGATAACCTACATGTCTATATGGATGATCTTGTAATCTTTTCTAATACCTTAGAAGTACATTCACATAAAGTAGAGCTAGTGCTACAGAGACAAAGACAAATAATCTCAGTAAGGAAATATCTAAATGTGATTTTTTAAAAAACCGAACATGTTTATCTAGGTTTTATGTGTCTGGGGTCAAGGTCTTAAAAGTAGTCCATGGTAGGGTCGGCTATTCTTAAACTTTCCGGTACTTATTAACGTAAAAGGGGAGGGGACAGCACTTTGGCGCTGTAGTGGGTATTAACAATCGTATGTAAATATGTAACTCTTCAATCATGACAGCTCCTTTAACAGATCGGGAACGAAAAAAGAAAGCGTAGATTTATTATGGTCTAAAAAGCATCAACAGGCGTTCGATATCTTAAAAGCGGAAAATGCAGCTTACCTAACTTAAAAATCCCTGATTTAAATAAGGAATTTTTTTTTTATTGCAACAGCGCCTCAGACCAAGGGGTTAAGAGGGATACTACTTCAGTAACTATGATAAACAGTTCTTCCCTATAGCTTTTTATTCACGTAAACTAAAGCCCTCTGAAAGTAAATATGCAGTAATAGGCAAGGAAGGGCTAGGTATCTTAACACTAGTACATTTTAAGTTCTAATCTATGCTATCCTGATAAAGTCCTTACTGAACATGAGTCCTTTACCGAGTTTTTCAAAGGCTTTAATCACAGTCCAAAAGGAAACTCCGGTGACAAATGATCATTCAGTTTATTGGAGCTAAGATAAGATATCTACCTGGGAAAGCAAATATCATAGCTGACGCATTATCCCGCAATCACCCGCACCATACAGCAAAGAACATTAATTGGACTAATAGATATAGAAACATCCGTGCCTATTGTTAAAACCGTATCTAAACAAGAAAATTCCTTAACCCAAGAGATCGCGAGCATTGAATATCTGGGTCGGAGCGCAGAACTGTTACAAACTGAACAAAGCAAGTGTCAACAGCGATAAGCAAAAAAAAACAACAAACACAAACATAAAACACTTCGAAACGGAAACAGGGTCAGTGGCTAGGCAAAAAACAATAACACTTCGAGCAGAAACCCTAAAGCAAAAGTATATTTATAGTATGTGTATCAGAATAATGTAGTCAAATGTATGTTATATGTAGGTCTGTGACGAGGAAAACCCGAAGAACACAGCAGAGGACTAACAACCAGGTAGTAGTAATAATCTCTCTCATACCAATCGTCATAAACTGGTTGCATTCCGTCATCCAGGGTTCCCTCCTATGTCACAGAAAGCCAAATCACTGTTTTACTGGCCTACATGCTTACAGATATAAAAAGCACATAACTAATTGTAACACGTGTCATGAAAAACAGGGCAAGGGACACTAAGACACCTGTCAGTTTAAGGGCCTATCCTGTGCCAAATCAATCCTTGAAAGAATATACGTAGAATTATTAACAGAATTACGAGTCTGACAGAGGGAATAAACACTTCTTAGTGTTAATAGTTCCTTGACACGTTATATAGAATTAATAGCACTAAAAACAAACACCGCAATTGAGTGCGTTACGAATATTTATGAGTGCTAAATCAGTAAACATGGAATTCAACACATGATAATCTGACTAGGGTGGTGTAAATCAATAATAATCTCCATAACACGTGGTGTGAATTCCTTTCTATTAAGAAAACCAATAATATATTTTATCACCCAGAGTCAATCGGTTTGGTAGAATAACGGATAATTAAATAGAAAGTGTCAATGTCTTACGAGTTACAACTCGTGATATTGGATCCGAACTGGATTATAGCGGTTCTCGCGGTTTTGAATACCTTTATCATTTATATCTTGTATCTATAGAATTGATGCCGCAAGTAGCCTTATACGGTACGCCGCTAGAACACTTTTCCACATATTCAAGCCAACCATTAATTTATCAAATAAATATATAAAAAAAATATATAAATAAATAAATATAAAAAAATAAAATAAAATATGGATACAAGTGGAGTCAATATAATACACTCCGTAAGAAGTCGGAAGGGTTACAAATTATAATAAAAAAGGAATCACGATAAAATCAATAAGCAAAAACGTAACCATAGATAATTAAATATCCAATATATATGCGTAAAGATTTGAACTCTAACTTAACGCTTTAGTAATGACAAATAAGCTAAAGTTCAACACATATCCAAAATCTACTGACATATTGTCTGTCCCGGTGATTTATATTCGTAGTCAATGAAAAAAAAAACAAAAAAATAAATAAATAACAAATAAATAAAATAATAATAAATAAAAAAATAAATAAAAGAGATTTTAAAGTCAGGAAGTCTAGAAGTGAAAATTTTATCTATGAAATAATCCTATATGAATCTTATACAGGGCTAATAATATATATAGAATTTGTATGGAAACCTTTTTTCATTAGTTTGAATAAGGAATATTTAATTTAACATAATTACAATTATGCAGATTTCCAGCATGAAACTAATATATTGTTCAATTTTGGTACTGTTTTTTTTCAGACATTCTTCTCATGTGGGTCGAGTATTTAAAAAAACAAAAAAATTTATCCTAAAGTCTATCTCTTACAGCAAGTAACGTAACTCTTAGCTGGCTGAGAGCAAATCTCCTGCCAAGTGAAAAAAAAAAAAAAAAAAACGACGCATCAATTGCCCGTATTAGCATTTGTTCCTTTAAACCTCAATAATCTGCTTACACAGGCTTCATCTGTGTGTCGTCTCTGCTTGCAAAGCAGATTGACTGGAGAAAGGAATGCTTAGTTCATGAACTTCACATGTGGTTCATAGGTCACATGACAGGCCACATAACATATTCTTATCCGTGTGTGTAATGCAATTAGTTAAGGACTTGCAATCATTTTAAAATTAATGAACAAAATAAGCAAATAGAATTTCTATAACAACAAAATGAATTAATTTTTTTTTCTGAACCTCATAGACATTTAGAAGTATCAGGATATGTATATGAAATATTTACTTGCAACATTAGCCTATTACAATTCAAGTAAAACACATTCATGGGAAAATGTCACATTTCTTGGAAAACCCAAAGTTTATTTAGAAATTAGTTACAAAGTGGGTTTTTTTCGTTGCATCTCCTACTATTAATAAAGTTTTTTTAAAAAAAAATTAACCTCAGAGGATGCGCACGAGAATATTGAATATGAAACTTTTGTTAGGGCACATAGAATCATGATTAATATTCTCTTTGACTCTTATGCTGCCTGGCAATCTTACAAATAGCTCCATTTTCCACTTCTTTGTCTAGTAACTTACTACCAGTAATATCGAATTTTCTTTGAGATTCGTATTGATATCATTTATTTTTTTTATTTTTAATTATGGATATTTTTACGAGTCATCATAGACTGGATAGGTTCACTCCTTGTTAATGCCATGGATAAAAAAGTTTGTACAGCGGACTCTTTGAATTCAAAATAGCAGCGAATTCATGTGGGGTTAAGTCTGGTCTAAATGGCTCTCCCCTCCCCTGTATTTGGATGTCGTCTGAATTTACTTTGCCCTTGTGACAAGTATAATTTAACTTGCAGGCTGATTAATGGAACCTGGTTACAGTATCCTGCAGTAGGCGAGAGTTTCCACATTCGGCAACTTCAAAAAATCGTTCGTCGGCAGCCGGACGACTACAGTCAAGTAACAACCGCCTACAATGTGAAAGGAATTTCATGGACTTCTTCGACCGACACCGTATCTCGTCGTTAATCTCGTTTTAATGCGGAATGCTCCGGCGGCTGTCGGAATCGACTACAAGGGACATACTTCGACAATTACGACCCGAAGGATATTCAACTCTACTTTGCTGGCGAAGGACTCGTGCTGGGGATGATTTTTTTTTCATCGCGAACGGAATCGTGTAGCTTAGGATGCAGAGAATAAGTATGAGCGCAAAATAGAACGTTGGACGCCCAGGCAAATTTCCCCTTGTTTTAACCATTGAAAAAGGCCGTTTCATTTGGCTAAAGGTGGTTGTCTGGAACTGTGTAATGGACGAAAAGTTGTTCGAAAGCTAGTTAAAAGTGAAGTAGTATAAGCCTCGTCATGTACCTCCTATATATAAAGTATCATGTATCCTATATATAATTGATCATAAATAACAGAGTCGAAATATATCTTTGCGTGTACGCAATAGGAATCTCTTATATAAATGATCATAAATAACAGAATCTAAATATATCTTTTTGCGTGTACGCAGTAGGAATAATCTATTTAAAGTGGCACACCTATGTTAATCATAATTATATTAATCCATATACATGTATAAACAAATCAGGTAGCCATATAATCAATCCGTTACCTTTTATCTTACCAATATCTGCAGTTACATATGAGTTAGTATATTGATTAATGAATCAGATATATAACATTTAGCATAAAAATCAACGAATCAATCAGCATAAACATTAATAATTTTTATCAATTCATATATGAAATTTTTTATCAGTTAAAATATGATATCATGTTAATCTTCATTCTATGCGATTATCAGAGTACATTAGTATTTTCTGTAGCATAAGTATCTTAATGAGATGAAGTGAAAAAACTGTATCATTATTATATCACGTGATCACTATTATTACCAATATCATTGTTTTATATTTTATTACTTGAATCAATTTATGTACACCATGAATTTTTTATTTACTTATATATATATATATTCACATAGTGTCTGTATCACACTCCTATAAGTCAAATGCAAGTCAAGTTTGAGTAATATTCAGTGGTTGGTTTGGTAGCTGACCGAGCTAATGTAAGTGTTTACATAATAAAAATATGGAATGTTAGTCCATATATATAAAAGACCAGAATTGCTTGCAGGAATGTGATCAGACTAGAGACCGCTAAAGATGGACGTATACAATAAGTATGTAGGCGCCTAAGTTGACATGCCGCGTCACCTGTGGTCATTCATTTGTTTTGAAAACACAACTACCCCGACCTATTATTCAAACGGCCTACGTGATCTGTAGCGTGTCTCATTTGATTGTGTGTTCGTATGAAACTATGTCATTGTATGTATGTTCATATGTTCGAACTACTGTCTGTTCCTTCATAACTTGTAACAGAGATGGTAGACAGCAGAACAGAGTTAGCTATCGACATTAGAAGACCTGGTACCTCTTTACCTAAGCTCTTATCATGTAGAGGAATAGGATTAGCCATCATCATTGGCAGAAGCGATCAAGCTATCGTTATTAGAAGACTTGTACCAATCATATCTGATCTTCAAGTCATGTAAAACTTCAGGAAAATGATATATTAATTTTTTTTATACTTTAGTGGTGTTTTTTTCTACAAGAACCATTCAACCGAACCCATAGAGTTTAACCAAACAACCCACCACTCGTCGTACAAAGGATAATACCCGACTTTCGTAAGTGACTTACAAAACCCCAGACACTCCATTGAAGATGGAAGTGCAATACCAACCGACTTAGCGTATAGATTATCGCTAGTCTAACATTACCTCATAGGGCGCCTTATCATACAAGGCACAAGCCCTAATATATGCAGATAGACAAAAATAGTGTCAGAAACTAAAAACTGTTTCCTGTGTGATATAAGATTACCCGATGTAGTACAGATAGGAGAACTTTAAACAAAAGTGGACTGAGTTACAGAATAAAAGGGATGAATATGCTAATATATTACTATGGTGGGATATTCTGGTTAAAGAGGAAGTTAAAAAGTTCTATTTGAAAGCATGATCTTTTAAGAAACAACAGAGATTTGGTATGTTAAACTTGTTAGAAAGTAGATTACGACACTTTTATGAAGCTTCTTATCAGACCGGAAATCCTAACACTTTAGAAATCAATAATGTGAAAAAAAATTGAGGAAATAAGAGATAAATTTGCAGAAGGTATCAAGGTTCGATCCCGTTTGCTAAATCTTCAAAATAATGAGAAAGTTTCAAAATTAGTAATAGCAAGAATTTATGGCGAAGAAAGTAATTACTTGTTTAAAAGATAATTAACTTCAATCCTCGGCTAGTATAAATAATTATGTTAATTTCTTTTATTCTGAGTTATATAGTTCAAGGACTGTTAATAATGAAATGCCAGAAAAGTTTTTTATCCTTCTTAAAAATGAAGCTTGATGACAGTGATAGGGAATAAGGAATATTCAAAAGGATTATTCAAAAGTGAAAATTTTGAAAGTTATCAAAATTTTTAAGAAGAATCGTACACCTGGAATCGATGGTCTGCCAGTGGAGTTTTATTTAGAGATTGGGATGTAATTGGGGATGATTTTTCTTCATTGGTAAAGTATGTAATGAGAAATAAGGTGATTTCAGTTTCGCAAAGGCAAGGAGTCATTACACTTATTCATAAAGGCGTAGACGAAAAAGAGCTGAAGAATTGGAGACCAATTTCTCTCCTTTGTGCTGATTATGAAATAATTTCTAAACTTTTAACTATTCGTATGAAAGAAGTCTTAGTCAAAGTCAATGATATTAGTCAGTTTTGCTGTATTCCAGGACGAAGCATTGTTCAGTGTAATATGTTGATCAGGGATGTTATGTATTATGTTAATTCTACTGATATGAACGCTGCCTTTCTTAAATTATACTGGTATAAGGCTTTTGATCTGGTGAATATAGAATATTTGTTTAAGTCTTTGATCTGTCTAGGGTTTGGAGACGAATTTGTAGGGAAAATAAGTATGGTATATAATCAAATAGAAAGTGCATGTGTGTATATAATAATATAACTTCCTTTTTTCCAATAACAAGGTCAGTCAGGCAAGGATGTCCACTTAGCATGATGTTATATGCAATATATCAAGAATCGTTCTATATAGCAATTAAGGAAAATATTGTTGTGGAACCCTTAGTCTTACCTGATCACACTACTCTCAAAGCAGTTGGTTATGCTGATGATAATAATATAATAATCACAACAGAAGATAGTTTAAGATAAGTGGATGAAATTATGCAGGAATTTGAGTTAGCTACAAATAGCAAAATTAATAGAAATGAAAAGTCAATACTATTCAGTATGGGTGGTTGGAAGACTAAAAGGGACTGGCCCCTTACATGGATAAGGCAGAATGTTACTTCTTTGTCCACGCTAGGTATCCATCATTGTAATGATTATAAGGAAAGTCTAAATAATAATTGGGAACATGTCATAAGTAAAATTGATGATCAATTGTAAGTGCTTCGTACAAAGAAATTGAACCTTTTTCAGAGGACGTCAAAAGCATGGTTATTGCTCATGTGTATCCCTTAACTCATAATTATGGCATCAGAGTTCAGAGACTAGGTTTCAGATATATTTGATGTAGTAGATATGAAACAATTAAACGATCTACAATGACTAGAGGTAGGACGGAAGGTGGTTTGTCTGTTTTCGAAGTGAGAGATAAAGCTAATGCTATTATTGTTAATACCTTTGTAAAAACTGTTATATTGAATAAGGGTCCTTCGAGCTTCATTTTGCATTATTGTTAATTTAAGTTGTGTAAGTTCTTTGACTTAGACTTTAAATTTCTACAAATATTTGGCTATCCCACACCCTATTTCAGTTATACTATTGGCTTCATAGATAAATTAAAAGAGGTTCATAATTTTCCAATGTTATCCAATAAGAGTGTTTACCGAAGTATTTAAAAAAGAAAAAAAGAAAACATGACATCTCTGTAGTATATAAATATCCTTCATTTGACTGGAAAGTAATATGGAAAAAATTTGTGATATTGACCGTTTCGTGGGAAAGGGCATTATCTTTAAGCATCAACATGAGGTATTACTTGTGAAAAAAGTC
>NC_061100.1:64854956-64869976 GCF_015104395.2 Macrobrachium nipponense
ATATATATACTATCACATATCTATACAATTTTATACATATAATATATATAATAATATATATACAGATCTATAGCTATATATATATTATATATATATGATATATATAGATATATAACATATGATATAGTAGAATATACATAGATTATAATATATATAATATATAGATATTATTATATATAGTATATTACTATACTATAGATTATATACATACTATATAATATATATAGCTATCATATTATATTTAGTATTATATATAAAATTATACATAAATTATAATATAAAATCGATATAGATATATTTAAATATATACGATATATATACTATATATATAATATATATAAATATTTACCTATTTATTTGTATATATATAATTAAAAAAAAGTATTTTTTAAAAAATATATATTATATATATATATATATATATTTATACAATATATATATGAAACTTATTGAGCGTCTCTGTTGGCTGATTTTGGATAGCGTCACTGACTGTCCTGATTTCGTCCCCGTCCACTTGGACGGAGGTGGGTTCGATTCCCATGGGGGGGACGAAATTATTATCAACTAAAAATTTCCCCCTTCGGTACATATATGACAAATAAAATTATCATTTGGGAGGTAAAGTGAATTTAGATATTAAAGGACCATTTGTAGCATTTGAATTGATTATATAAATGGGATCACGGGTTGCGATGCGATAATTAATTTCAATAACAAAAGGCTACGTGCTGTCAAACGGCTCCGAATTGGCGAACAAAATAAGGTAGACGGGGTTCCATTATCCCCGATTCTTAATTACGAAAGCACCGAGGATTCGAAGGGTGATTTTTGTAAGGTTCAGAATCGATCACTGAACCTTATTAGCGTCTCCTGTTGGCTGATTGGATAGTAGTCATCTGTAACTGTCCTGATTTCGTCCCCCGTTCCACTTTGGAACGGATGGTTCGATCGCCCATGGGGGGACGAAAGTTATTATCAACTAAAAAATTCCCTTGCCCCAGTTCGGTACATATATGAAAATATTATCATTTGGGATGGTAAGTGAATTTAGATAATTAGAGGACATTTGGTAGCTTGAATTGATATATAAATGGATCACCGGTTCCCGATGTGATAATTATTCATAACAAAAGGCTTCTTCGGTGCTGTCAAATGCTTCGAATTGGCTTAACATGGTAGAGACGGGGTTTCCATAATCGATTCTTAATTAACGAAAGCACCGAGATCGAGGGGTGATTTGTAAGGTCCAGAATCGATATGAACTTATTAGCGGTCTCTGTTGGCCTGATTTGGATAGCGTCACTGACTGTCCCTGATTTCGTCCCCGTCCACTTGGACGGGTGGTTCGATCCCATGGGGGGGGACGAAATTAATTTATCAACGAAAAAAATTTCCCCTTCGCGCAGTACATATAATTGAAAATTATGCATTTCATTTGGGAAAGTGAATGGATTTAGAGATTGGAAGGACAAATTTGTAAGCTTGAATTTGATATATAAATGGATCACGGTTTTTCGATGTGGATAATTATTCATAACAAAACGGCTACCCGTGCTGTCAAACGCTCGAATTTGGCTAACATGGTAGACGGGGTTTCATTATCGATTTCAATTACGAAAGGCACCGAGCATCGAATCGGGTGATTTGTAAGGTCAGAAATCGTATGACAACTTATTAGCGTCTATCTGTTGGCTGATTGGATAGCCGTTCACCTGACTGTCCTGAATTTCGGACCCCGTCCGACCCTTTGGACCGTGGTTTTTGATCCCAATGGGGGGGACGAAATGTTATTATCAACTAAAAAATTGTTCCCCTTCGGTTATATAGAATGAAAATAAAATATCATTTTGGGGGAGTTAAAGTAAAATTTAGATATTAAAAGGACAAATTTGTAGATTGAATTGAATATATAAAAATGGATCACGGGGTTCGATGTGATAATTGTTCATAACAAAAGGCTTTGTGCTGTCAACGCCTCGAATTGGGCTAACATGGTAGTACAGTGGGTTTTCAATAATTCTGATTCTAATTACGAAAAGCAACCGAAGAATCGAGGGTGATTTGTAAGGTCAAAGAACTGATTATTGAACCTTATTACGGCGTCTCTTTGGCTGATTGGGAATAGCGTTCCCACTGACTGTCCCTGGATTTCAGTCCCCCGTCCACTTTGGACGGTGCGGGTTCGATCCCATGGGGGGGACCGAAATTATTATCAACTAGAAAAAATTCCCCTTGCGGAACATCTAATGAAAATAAAATTATCATTTGGGGAGGTAAAGTGGAATTTAGATTATTAAAAGGACATTTGTAGCTTGAATTGATATATAAATGGATCACGGTTCGATGTGATAATTATTCATAACAAAAGGCTACCGCGCTGTCCCAAACGCCTAGGGGGGGGGGGAATTGGCTAACCATTGGTAACAACTGGGTTTTGCATTATCGATTCTAATTTACGAAAGCACCCGAGATCGAGGGTGATTTGTAAGGTCAGAATCGATATGAACTTATTTTAGCGTACTCTGTTGGCTGAATTGGATAGCGTGCACTGGACTGTCCTGATTTCGTCCCCGTCACTTGGGATGGTGGTTCCGATCCCATGGGTGGGGGGACGAGAAATTATTTATCAAACCTTTAAAAAAATTCCCCTTCGGTACATAATATGAACAAAAATATAATCATTTGGGGACGTAAAGTTGAATTTATATATTAAATTGACAAATTGTAGCTTGAAATTGGATATATAAATGGATCACGGTTTCGATGTTTGATAAATTATTCATAACAAAAGGCTACGTGCTGTTCAAAAACGCTCCGAATTGGCTAACATTGGAAAGAAGGGGTTTCATATCGATTATAATTACGAAAGCACTGAGATCGAGGTGGGGATTTGGTAAGGTCAGAATCGATTATGAAACTTATTAGCGTCCCTCCTTTGGCTGATTGGATAGCGTCACTGACTGTCCTGATTTTCGTTCCCCGTCCCACTTGGACGGTGGCTTCAGATCGCATGGGGGGACGAAATTATTATCCCAACTAAAAAAATTCCCCTTCGGTACATATATGTAAAATAGTATCCATTTTGGGAGGTAAAGTGAATTTTAGGATATTGAAGGACATGTTTGTAGCTTGAATTGATATATAAATGGATATCACTGGTTCGATGTGATAAATTATTCATATTTATATATAGATATATAAATATATATAGTATATATTATATATATATATATAGTAGATATAATATTATTTATATATAATAAGATATAAGATATATATATTATATATAGTAGAGATAATATAAGATGATATTATAATATAATATATTATATAACATATAGATATCTACCTAATTATGTAGACATATGTAGATCATATACTATTAATATATATAAGCTATATTACTAATATATATATATATATATATATATATATACAAATATACATTATATTATACATTATTAGATAGATTATTATAAGATATATTATATATATATATATATATATATATAATATATTATATATTATATAACTAAATTATATACATACATTATATCTATATAATATTATATTATATAATAATCATATATATATTATTATATATAATATATATATATTATAATATATATATATATATATATATATATATATATATACGATATTATATAATATATATTATATACTATTTATAAATATTTATAAAGATAATCTATAATATAATAATATAATAATACATATATATATAATAATGTAGTGTATGAGTGATATATAATAGATATATATCATATATATATTATATATATATATATATTTTAAGTATGTACAAAATAAAGGTTTTTGCCACGAAGGAAAAACAAAATGAGAAAGCGACATAGCCGTGTAACTTTCGGTCCTATTCGGACCCCTTTAAACTGAATGGTCCGAACAAGGATCAAAAGTACTACGCTATCTCGCTTTTTTCAATGGTTTTCCTTCATGGCAAAAAAACCTTTAATTTCATACATAAGCATCACGTTTTATATACTTGATGATCAAGTTATTTTTATATAATAATAATAAAGATATATATTATATATAATAATATAGATAATATATATAGATATTATAGATATATATTAGACATAGAATAGATATGATTATATATTAGATATATATAGATATATATTATAGATATCATATATAATACAATATCTATCATATAAATATATGTATAAACCTATGACAATAGATAAATGTATTTCATATATAATCCTATCAATATTATAGACATATATAGATTAATATATACTAAAACATACATTATATATTATATTACTACACAATTTATATATATCAATATAATATCACTATATATATATCGCCTCAAATAAATCATCTAATTTACATTTATCTTATTCATATTTATACATATATTTACTTATAAATATATGTTTATCATATATTATATATTATAATATCATATATATATAAATTATAATATATATTAGAATAGTATGTAATATACATATATATATAGTTATATATTATAGTTAATATATATATGATTATAATATATATATATATATATATAGATTTATATACTACCTATAATATATCCATACTATATATATATTCACTCATATATTATATATATAATATATATATATCATATAATACTATTCTAGTTATATTATGGATCTATTTATATATAATATATATATACTTACTAATATAGATATGAACGTATACATAAATATAATTATGTATATAGATGTATATATTCTAGTCTCTCTAATATTATCATAACTATATAATATAATATATATATATTATATTATATTATTATATATATATATCATAATATGTATATATATATAAATATATTCTATATATATATATACTATAAATCTATATATATGTAGACTCCATCATATTATATGGATATATATGTCTATATTATATATATATATATATATAATATAAATATATATCATATATATATATATGAGTCATAGGAAATGAAGGGGTCCCATCCATCAACATTACCATAGAGGTCTTCACGACAGGAAGCCATTTCTACAAAGAGCTTCATAGAAGGCACCCAGGTCCGTGCACAAGAGAAGACAACTACGGTCGCCTCTTAATTAACGGAAGAAAGCGTGGTGAGCATCGCTATTCAGAAGCCGACCTTCGAACGTCCAACAAGAATCGGACCCTATACTTCCCCTCCAGCAGGAGAAGGAACTACAGCAAGCCAACATGGGACCAGACCAAGCGCGTCCTAATGAGCCACCGAGAACCATCCGCGACCCCTTGGAACGATATGAAGAAAACAAAAAAAACCCCAGCCGTCCAGCGAAGTCAAAGTAAACATCCTTACTCAGGTCCGCTGAGACCCCGCACCCAACAACGAATGCAGCACCCGTTAAACCAATGTAGGACCATATTTGGACAGACACCACACACACACATATTCACACAACCAACACACGCTAAACATCACTCCAAATTCAAATCATACACTATTTATGTATAAACAGAAATTATCTCTTGTACCTTTGTGCATGCTATAACAAAATATAGTAACATATATTTGTATTCCTGTATTTAGATTTCTATATTAATTGTTTTCAATTCTTGTATGTAACTTTGTAATTTTTATCTAAAACCAACATGTAACACTATTAAATTTTTAAAAATACATTTATGGAAACTAGGCACATGGCATTGTTATTTTGAATAAATTTATTTAACCACTGTTTTAAACTTTCACTCTTATTGTCTACAGTACATATGTCCTTATGGTTCCTTATTTGTATCTAAAAACCAACGCCCTTAAGCTGTTAATTAATCCCTGAGACTAACCAGTACCCTATTAACCTCAAGGTCCTACTCCCACCACCCCGATGAAAATAAATAAGGGACGACAAAGAACAGATTGTAAGTCAGTAGTCAGCTTGATAATGCCATAAGGCGAAACAGCTTGTCGTGACAAAATTCAATAAATTGGATAAGAAGGAATTTTCTGGCGTAGTTTTTCATTCCACCAAGAATTGACGAACGAGATCGGGAAAAACTTCGTCGGGTATGAAGAACCTTACCGCAAGAAACTTATTGATGCACCCTAAAGCAATTGCTTTTTAACGGAGAAAAGGAAAAAAAGAAAAAAAAAAAAAAAAAAAAAAAAAAAAAAAAAAAAAAAAAAATCTATATAATATAAGTATTAAGATATAATATATATATATATATAAATATATATATATTATACACCACAACACACATCCACACACCACACACACACACCACCACCACCACCACACAATATATATATATATTTATATTAATATATATATATATAATATATAATATATAATAGATATATTATATATATATAAATAAAGATAAATGCCATTTATCACGTTCCTAACTTTCGTGATTCAGGTTATATTATATATAGATATAATATAATTATATATATAGTATATATATATTTTATATATATATATTATATATATATAGATATATATATATACCAACTATATAAATATAATTATATATATTATATAATATATATTAAGTAGATATTATATATATATATATATATATATTTTTTATTATTCTATATATATATAATTAATATTATTATATATTACATATATATATATTAATAATATCCATATATTCATATTATATATATATATATATAGATATAATATTATGTATTATACAAATACTATAATACCATGGATAGATAGATCATATATATATATATATATAGATATATATAATATTATATTGATATATATAATATAGAGATCGATTATAATATTATATATATATCATTAGGATATATATATATATATATTATAATAGAGATACTCATAGATATATATATACCAATATATATACTATATTATAGCTATAATACTATGATGAATATGGTATATTAGATCTTTTAGAGCGATAGAGATCACATACTAGAGTCTAAGATATAGATAATAGATATAGATCATAGAGAATATATATATATATATAAATCGACATATCATAGAGAGGATAGAGAATATATCTCATCACTATAAGATATAGACTTAATCTAGATATATCATATAAGAGAGATATCTAGACCTAATAGGTATGAAAGCCCGAGATAATCGATCTATATATATTTAGAGAGATATATACATATACCATATGTATATCAATAGATATCATATAGATAGATATATAATATATATAATTTATAGCTCATATATATATATATATACAAACTTATACATAGTATACTTATATATACTTATTATATAGCTATATATACATATACCTTACTATAGTATCGAGATAATATATACTATATAAATATTAGATAATATTATATGTATATACTATGTATAACATAATATTATAATATATATCTATATTCTATATATAGATAATATATATAATAATATATAATATAGAATATATTATTATATATATATTTCAGATATAGTTACAGTACTATTGAACAGATAGATCATATATAGATATTATATATATAAATAACTATATATATTATATATGATACTAATGATATATACATATAAGCTACATGACTGGGTAAAAATGTTCCTGTAACAACAGAATTCCATCTAATTAAAACGGCCAGCCCATAAAAAGTTACCCAACTTTATTATCCCAAAAATGTTAGTATGTTTCATCCACGTATCTCATCCACAGCATGTTTTTGGGTTTTATTGCATTTATTACTGTAGTTTCAAAGTATTCCATGTACAGATTGGCTAAAATAGGACTTAAAGGACTACCCATACTACACCCAAATTTTTGCTTGTAGAATGATTCCCCCAATGAAAATACGTTATTAGATGCACATAATTCAACTAACTTTATTATCCCCCTATTCAGATCATTTCCCTTTGGCACTTGACAAAATAATAAAGTTAGTTGAATTATGTGCATCTAATAACGTATTTTCATTCGGTGGGGAATCATTCTACAAGCAAAAATTCGGGTTTAGTATGGGTAGTCCTTTAAGTCCTATTTTAGCCAATCTGTACATGGAATACTTTGAAACTACAGTAATAAATGCAATAAAACCAAAAACATGCTGTGGATGAGATACGTGGATGACATACTAACATTTTGGGATAATAAGTGGAGTAATTTTAATGAATTCCTCTCAAAAATTAAACGCATTAGTACCCAGCATCAAATTTAAAGTTGAATGGGAAACAGACAACAAAATTCCTTTTCTTGATGTTTTAATAATCGAGACACGACAGAATACAAATTTACCATATACAGAAAACCAACGTTCTCACTTTCATATATTCACTACTTTAGCTATCATGACAATACTATCAAGATAGGTGTAGCTAGCAACCTATTCTTAAGAGCCTTACGAATTTGTTCCCCAGATTTCCTGGAAAAAGAATTTGAACTAATTCGCAAGCAACTTTCATCTTTAAAGTATCCTGACCATATAATTGAGAAGCAATTCAAAAAGCAAACGTAATTTTCTACCGACCCCCAAAGACAAGACCAGAGACACACACCCAACATAAAATAAAATTCCCCACCTGGAGACGATTAAGAGAGTAACTCACACCCTTGGAAATCCAACCCTTTTGCATTTACCTACCCAAATACCTTAGCCAAATCCCTGATTAACGTCCAACAAAGACATCGCCCAAAGACTCTGGGGTATATGAGATCCCATGCCAGGACTGTGACCAATCTTACATCGGATTTACAGGTAAATCACTTCCCCAGAGATTAATACAACACAAACGGTCAGTTAGGTATGGACAACAGAACTCGGCTATTTTCAACCATATAAATGAACATAACCATAGAATAAACTGGAATATGTCACATGTAATTTATAGCAGCAACTGCCGGTACAAGAGTCAAATGATGGAATCGGCCTTAATAAAAGAGAAGCAGGTAATGAACATCTCAAAAGGGAATTGGACATCGGACATCGTCGACGCAGTGTTCATTCAACCAACGCTTAAGAAGATTAAAGGAAGATTATCAGCGGGGGTGACCTAAATTGGCTTACTTGTGGACGAATCTCTTGGTATAAATACCACCTTTTCTGTAAACTTTTCTCATTCATATACCTGAAGAGAGAGACAGCAGTCTCTGAAATATAGTACTTTTTTTTCTCTCTACATTTTGGTGTTTTTATGGGCTCCTTTTATTAGTATATATATATATAATATTATATATATATATATATATATATATATATATATATATATATATAATAATAGGAACTGTATGGCCAGCAAAAACTTCAGCAGATAATAGATGGACAAAAAGAATTACAAAATGGGTCCCTAGAGATTGCAAACGAAGCAGAGGAAGGAGATAGGATGACGAACTAAGAAAATTTGCGGGGATAGACTGGCATAAAAAGACCAAGACTGAGGTCTTCATCCTGCAGTGGACTGGCAATGGTAGATGATGATGATGATGATACACACACACACACACACACACACACACACACACACATATATATATATATATTATATATATATATATATATATATATATTATATATATATATACATATATATATAATCGTAAGGTAACTCCGAGAGTTGAATTTACAAGGGAATTTATTTACACCTTAACCTTACTCTTCCGATTTAAAGGTGCCAGTAAGGACACTACTCAATTGCTGGGAGCAATGAACACGTGTCCAGGACACGTGAGATGATTTACAGAATGTAATTTTGAGTCCAAAGCAGAAGGACAGGGAAGAATCCACCTTCACCAAAGGATTTTGCAGTAGACCTGCAACATATACATCGTTTAAATACACCTGCGAGAGGGCGATGAGGGATGGGCCTAACATAGATAGTAAGATTCCTCAGAGGGCAAAGAAAGACTAAATTATGGCTCAAACGTTACTGTACTGAGAAAGGGAGGAAATTGAACACAATCACTTCCTAGAGAACCACAGCTCTTAAACCAAGATATCTTCAAAGGGAGCGCAGCTGTGGGGTTGACTGAGTCACTATGGGGGATTACACAAGCACTGATACAAGGACATGTAAGTGAAGGAAGCCATCTTCTTAAAAGCACTGATCAAGGCTTCTCGTTGGGGGGGCCACACCACGTGCGTTCCAGTGCGGTCCAGAGCTGGCTGCTCACACGGCTGGGTGGGGGTTTAGTCTATTAGGTGTGACCAACGTTCTGTCTGCTCTATGGTTTTATCCATCCTCGTGACTTATCTCAGTATTTCTGAAAAGGTGCGAATCAGGGCAGCACAGACGAAAACAAAGGAAATGTGGTTGAGCTCAGTCAGAGGGAGAAAGAATATATCAGAGGTGTGCTTTTAATACTACTTTACATGGATGAAGCAAAGGGGATTCATAATATTTATCTATCCATCCGATGTCCAATTCCCTTTTGAGATGTTCATTACCTGCTTCTCTTTTATTAAGGCCGATTCCATCATTTGACTCTTGTACCGGCAGTTGCTGCTATAAATTACACGTGACATATTCCAGTTTATTCTATGGTTATGTTTCATTTATATGGTTGAAAATAGCCGAGTTCTGTTGTCCATACCTAACTGACCGTTTGTGTTGTATTAATCTCTGGGGAAGTGATTTACTGTAAATCCGATGTAAGATTGGTCACAGTCCTGGCATGGGATCTCATATACCCCAGTCTTTGTTTGGGCGATGTCTTTTGTTGGACGTTAATCAGGGATTTGGCGAAGGTATTTGGGTAGGTAAATGCAAAAGGGTTGGATTTCCCAAGGGTGTGAGTTACTCTCTTAATCGTCTCCAGGTGGGGATTTTTATATATATATATATATATATATATATATATATATATATATATATATATATATATATATATATATATATATATATATATATATATATATATATAATCTATATATATATATATATATATATATATAGATATATATATATATATATATATATATATATATATGTACATACATATACTATATATATATATATATATATATATATATATATATATAATTAATTATATGATGGAGTCACATATACATTTTACATATAATATATAAAAATAATTTTCCTCAAAATACCTCTATTTTTTTAGCACCAAGAATGAGGAAATGTTTCCTTGAAGTTTGAAGAATATGCATTTTATGCATTCTAAGAGGTTAATGAAAATAGATGATAAAAATACGCATTAACTAATCGTATGAACTTCCAGTTTCTGGAGACTTTAGCTAAATTTACCAGTCAGCTCTGAGACATGCATCTCATTTGAGAAAATGTAAAACCGGCTGTTTGAGTTATACGTTTATTTCGTTTCATTTTTGGATCTATCTTGTGAGCAAACGTAAATCCTTGAGTGCACTGAGAGATCAAACAGAAGTAATTCTTTCATGTTCCCGTCTGTTTGCATCTCAGAAGCAACTGACTAAAGCATATGAAAACCGGAGAATTATTTTAAGCCTTCATAATATTGAGTTTATTCCTCTTCCGCCTTATTCATACTTTACTCAGATTTCGTACTTCGAAATCGTCATAATCTTCAGTCTCCTTCCTACCCCCCGCACCAGCACCTCCTCTCTGTCTGTCTGTCTGTCTGTCTGTCTGTCTCTCTCTCTGTGGAATGGAATGGAATGTGTGATTTTGGCATAAAGCCAAGCACTGGGACCCATAGAGTCATTCAGCGCTATAGTGATAATGAATAGAAATGGAAATATAAATAATGAGTTCAATGGGAATGATATAAGCAATGAGTTTAAAATAGATACTTTGATGATCAATGTTTAAAACGGTAAAATCGATATTAAATTTTTAATGTTATTGAAAGTTACCATTTATGATAAAAAAATTAAAGATAGAAATATAAAAGATTAATAATTATATCTATATAAAATTACAAGACATTTTTATAAAATCCACAAGCCTTTAAAAAACTCATTACAGGGCCAACATCGATGTTGTCTCCTAAAATTTCAGATATAGTTTTTCCATCCAGATGGTACATCCGCCTCTCATTTAAATACCTGGTGCAGTGAACCAGAATGTGCTCAACTGTCAAAGGGCTATCACAGTGAACACAAACTAAAGCACTACCACCATCAAGAAGAAAACTGTGTCATTCGGCAGTGACCAATCCTCAACCTTGTTAAAATAACTTCAGTCCTCCTGTCGCTTTGATAGGATGATTGCAAATTCCTACTTGAGGTCTAATTGTTTTTAACTTCTTATTATTAGCAAGAAGGGGAGATGACCATCGCTCCTGCCACTTTCTTAGTATATAGTTACGAACAGAGATTTTCATATCAAAATGGGGGACTCTATTTGTATCAATTTCTCCTTGGGAACAGGCACGCTTT
Source organism: Macrobrachium nipponense (assembly GCF_015104395.2). Lineage (NCBI taxonomy): Eukaryota > Metazoa > Arthropoda > Malacostraca > Decapoda > Palaemonidae > Macrobrachium > Macrobrachium nipponense. The sequence goes on from NC_061100.1 coordinate 64,867,309, forward strand.
GCTTCTCTGTCTGCTTCTTCATTACCTGGGATCCCAACATGACCAGGAATCCAACAAAAGCATACTGTTTTACGCCTACACGAAATGCGAAACAGCTACGCCTGAGCCTTTGGAATTAAAGGATGGGAAGAATTATAACTATTCAGGCTTTCCAGAGCACTTTTACAGTCTGAGTATATGACACAAGACTTCTTATTTGAATGATATGCTTTATCTAGGGCTTTTACAATAGCAGATAGTTCAGCTGTATATACTGAAGCAGCTGGTGGTAGCTTTGCAACATTACAAAAATTATCAGTAACCACAGCTAAACCTACTTCCTCTCTTGACTTTGAGCCATCTGTATAAATTTTATAGTCGTTATTATGAACTTCATCATGTTCTAAAAACAGTGACTTTATTTCTTCATTGGGGGTGTTCTTTTTTACCATATTTTTCTTGCGCAGTTCAGCTTTTGGTATGAACCAAGGTGGAATTTTGGAGGGGGCCAATTCATGAACATTCTGAGTCAGTATAGAATTTTCATTTACAGATGAATTTAGCCGGATCTGGAATGGAACAGAAGATCTTGGCTTGAATTTTCTAGCATCAGGTTGATTAACCCTCTTACGCCGAAGCCCTAAAAATCAAAACCTCTCCCGTATGCCGGGCTGGTTTGGAGTGAGCGCAGAAGCGGAAAAAAAAATGTTTCCAAAAAATCACAGTGCGCTTAGTTTTGAAGATTAAGAGTTCATTTTTGGCTCCTTTTTTTTCATTGCTGACGTTTAGTATGCAACCATCAGAAATGAAAAAAAATATCATTATCATATGTAAATAAATGCGATATATGGTAGCAAAAAAAAATTCATACATAATTGTATTCAAATCACACTGTGCGAAAAACGGTCAAAGCTAACGAGTTACTTTTTTTTCGTTGTATATTACACTAAATTATAATCCTTTTGATATATAATACATTGTAAAACAATAAAAGCAACACCGGAAAAATATTATCACAAAATGATGCACGAATTCGTAACGAGCGGACGTACAAAAATGTTTTTTTCAAAAATTCACCTTAAATCTAAATATTGTTTTAGAGACATCCAATTGGTTTGACCATGAAGAAAAATAATTGGATATTACGATACTGTAAGAGTTTTAGATTATAATGGCAGATTTTGACCATTTCGGATGAGTTAAAGTTGACAGAACGTCAAAATTTTTATATATATATTTTTTTATATGCAAATATTTCGGGAATGAGAAAAGCTACAACCTTCAATTATTTTATTTTGTATTATTCATGAATTTGCACACATTTTGATATATGAAACTCTATAAAACGGCTAATATGAAAAGGAACAAATATTAGGATAATCCGAAGTACGCATTTCGGAGACTTGCGGCCGCGAATCGGAGCGTGGAGGGAAGGAAGATATTTTTTTCAAAAATTCACCATATATCAAAATATTATTCTAGAGACTTCAAATTTGTTTCAAAATGAAGATAAATGAGTGAGTATTACTAGGCCGTAAGAGCTTACAATTACGTTTTTCGACCATTTCGGTTACATCAAAGTTGACCGTACGTAGTTTTTTCCCAATTATCGTGATTTATATGCAAATATTTCGGAAATGATAAAAACTACAAACTTTATTTATTTTTTGTTGTATTGGTCATGAATTTGCGCACACTTTGATATATGAAACTCTATAAAACGGCTAATATGAAAAGGAGCAAATATTAGGATAATGGGTCATACGCATTTCGGAGATTTTCGGCCTCGAAGTGGCACGCAGAGGGAAGGAAAATATTTTTTTTAAAAATTCACCATAAATCAAAATATTGTTCTAGAGACTTCAAATTTGTTTCAAAATTAAGATAAATAAATGAATATTACTAGGCCGTAAGAGTTTTAGCTTACAATTACGTTTTTTGACCATTTCGGTTGCGTCAAATTTGACCGTATGTAGTTTTTTTCCCAATTATCGTGATTTGTATGCAAATATTTCGATAATGATAAAAGCTACACCCTACAATTATTTTTTGTTGTATTCTTCATGAATTTGCACACATTTTGATATATGAAACTCTATAAAACGGCTAATATGAAACAGAGCGAATCGGCGCGCGGAGGGAAGGAATTTTTTTTTTCAAAATTTCACCATAAATCGAAATATTGTTCTAGAGACTTCGAATTTGTTTCAAAATGAAGATAAATGACTGAAGATTACTACACTGTTATGTATTTTGCTTACTCAAAAATACCAACATAAAAAGAAAATAAAGAAATATATATGTATATATATATATATATATATATATATATATATATATATATATATATATTATATATATATATATATAGTATATATGTATATATATATATATATATATATATATATATATATATATATATGTAGATATATGTATATATGTATATATATATATATATATATATATATATATATATATATATATATATATATATATATATATATATATATATATATATATATATATATATATATATATATATATATATATATATATATATATATATATATATATATATAATATATACACACACAAACACACATATATATATATATATATATATATATATATATATATGTCATATATCCCATTTCCGTGATTCATATACATATATCGAGCTACAATGTCC
>NC_061100.1:64875476-64877976 GCF_015104395.2 Macrobrachium nipponense
CTTAATATGGTAACGTGACCTACTGGAAATCTTTATCTTTAATCAACTCGCAAGACAATTGCAAAATTTAATTTGGGCACTGAATTAAACTGAACTACAAAAACAACTTTATTTATCTAAAGGAAAAGCAAAATTTTAACTATCGTTAGATTGCTGGAAAGATAATCAAATGAAAGACCGAAATCGTTAGATACAACTCGACACAAAAAAAAACACACACGCACACACATATATATACGTAATATATATATAGAGATATATATATATATATATATATATATATATATATATATATATATATATATATATATATATAATATATATATATATATATATATATATATATATGTGTGTGTGTGTGTGTGTGTGTGTGTGTGGGTGTGTGTGTGTGTGTAAGAGAAAGACAGAGAGATTTACTGTTATTACTGTTATGTTAATATTTTGGCTAGCATTAGTTTTTATTTCGTTTACAATGAACCGAATTATTGTAAAGTTAGAAAATATTTTCTACATGTAGGATATCTCCATTGTATTTTTCCCATCCATTTTATTAGGCAAACGAGTTCGGGCAGAGAAAGAGTGACCTTCACCCCTATATCTTTACCCCTATGATCCCACTCTTGAGGCCTTGCACAGACCTTTGTAGAGCTGAAAGCAGGTAGTCTGTTTTATCACCTGAACGCAGCCAAAAGCCACGAATAAAAGGAGATTTGTGTTTTTCGTTATATTTATTTATCTAGAAAGATTTTAGAGGGAAATCGGGATGATGATTTGATTTAAAATGGAATGAATTTAATCACTATGAACCACTGAAGCTACTATGCTGATCTAAATAAAGGAAATGATTCATATTATGAATTAAGCAACGAATAATAAAAAATCTCTTTCGTGGGCTAGTAAAACTAGCCCAAAGAGTGAGTCTGTAAAAAGTTGGTGGGCTAGTACAGGTATCCCAAAGGGTTCAAAGGGTTAATGACTTTGGTATGTCTTCAAATGTTAGAAAGAAAACCTCTGGATCCTTATCGTGGAATTCGGGAACTAACCTCCTGGCTTTAGTCACATCGAATCCCGTGGGAAGTTTTCCCTCATCCTCTTTTGCCTTAAGACTAATAATAGCAGACTTCTTCTGTTAATTGAGTTCCAACTCATTAAGCGCTACCTGTTTCTAAAGTTCCAACGCATTAGACCTTTTCTGATATTAAAATTATTGTAGTCTCCTTTCTTGTTCTCTCTTTTCCTCCAGGCCAAAAACTTTTAACTGAAGTTTCAATTTGTCCACTCTAGGATCGACATTAACAATGGCACCTGTAAGAGTTCTTAGTTCTTCCACATCTTCGTCGTCCTCTATTATGATGTTTTTATACAGCAAGAACTGAAGGATGTCATTAATGATACGTACTTTGAAATAAGCTATATCTGTAGGGATTTGGCATTTACTCGCAACTGTGAGAAGTTCCTGCTATTTAGCCAAATGCAAGGTTAACAATTACTCTCTAGGATTAGCCAAAAAATTTCTCTAGATCGAAAGGCATGACTGTTGTTAAGGTAAGGATGTTTAACATTTAAATCTAAACTTATCCTGAACACGCTGATTAAGTTAATGTAATGGTATTATCACTGACAAACATTACTACACTATGTGTAGAATTACCGAATTTGTAGCACAAACCAAATACTTAACAACGTTGTAAATAATCCGATACTTTAAATGTCATGTACGAGTTTAAATCTATTTGAACAAAAAAAAAGGGTGGGTGAAACTGAAAACCATAACACGAGAGTTCAAAATGAACTGATGGGACAAGATGGCTTAAGTTTATGGCCAATGAAAATTATGTGATTCTACCGATAGCGAAAGTGCTATACCCATAACGAAGGATTTGATGCATTTAGATGGTTTTTATGTCGATGTCCAAGAATAAAAGGAGGTTGGATGGATAACGAAAGCACGATACCCAGAATTAACAGAGGAGGGATTTTGAACAATCCGAAAGGTCAAAAAGGCTAATGAATGATGCCTGAGGTAACACAAAACTAGCCTATTTCGGACTATCTGTAGCGATTTTACCCTTAATCGTGGCATGTAATACAGGACAGGCATAAAGGAAGCATAAAGAAGGCTGTACCTAGCGAACTAACGATGGTTGACATCTATTCCTCCATATTACCGATGCCTGAGGGAGCAAGTGAAGAGTACGCTTCAACTATAACAACATATGTTAACAATGAACAATTGAGGATCATGAACAGTGCATTACATAATGTTACTGTTCCTATTTCACTACATCTGTGTAGGCTCGCAAATCACCGAAGCAAAAGACAGATTGAAATACTCGAAAAGGGGAAAAGGTACACATTCTTGAGAATAAAATATATGAACAATGTATATATACAAAGAGGGAGTGGTAATTCGTCATAATATATAGTATATATATATATATAATTTATATATTATATATATATATATATAATATATTATATATATATATATATATATATA
>NC_061100.1:64887976-64917976 GCF_015104395.2 Macrobrachium nipponense
AAAGGTCCTGTGGATTAGAGTAGAAATAGAGGTTGATTAATATTAAAATAACAGGAGCTATAGAAATTCGTACCCAAACCTGTGAAAGAATCTTTCATATAAATCCACGTATAAAATCCTAGTTAATTTTTAGAGACTAGTACATCCAGGAATGGTAATCTATATTAGATTCTCTCTTCAAGATGAACTTCATTTTCTGGTCTTGTGTATTAATATAAGCTGAAGAAGAGTCGGCATTAAAACCATGTTTAAACAGAGCAAATTTGTCATCTATTTAACGTTTGTGAAATAAGAGATAGAAAGAAAGTAGGCAACTACCCAGCTTTTCCACAGAGATCATAACGATATGGGGGAACACCTGACCTAAAGTGGCACCCACTGCCACGTCCAGCACGGCTAATTTTAAAAATTTTGTAGATAATGTCCTCTTAAAATTATGAGATAAAACATCTTCACTGGTAACCAGCTGATATAGAATAATCTCGATTGTCTCTTCCAAAGGGACGCTTGTGAATAGATTCCATTAACATACACGAGCCGAGCCACTCTGGGGTCCCACAGGGTGGCGTAGCTTTGTGACGTGGATGTGGTTTCCCATAGGTTTGCATTGTTTATAAGCTGTGGCAGGGATCAGCAACAGCTCATTACAGTCACTTGCCATAGACGCTCATGTGCTCGACATAGCTAATGAACAATGGAAACCTACGGCAAGCCACACCCCTGCGACTCAACGACGATACTCTGTGTGCCACAGAGTGGCTAGTGTACTCATGGCCTTAATGTCATGGTGTTCCTGATATTTTTAATTGAGTTAAAATCTTAAATGAGATATAATGTAGCGTTTTTAATTAGTATTTTAATCAATATTCTTATGAATAATTATTATTTGACAATTCGCTGCATTTCACCCTTGATGATGTTCCTAACCCTATTCGTATATATATATATATATATATATATATATATATATATATATATATAATATATATATATATTATATATATATATATATATATATATTTATATCTACGACCAGGGGGGGGGTTGGAACATCATCAAGGGTAAAATACAGCGAATTGTCAAATAATAATTATTCACAAAAATATTGATTATATATAAATATACATATATATATATATATATATATATATATATATATATAGTATATATATATATATATATATATATATATCAGTTAATGCTATATTTCAGATACCAACTGTCTTTCGCCAGGTGATGATTAAAAGGAGTTACACGAAAGCTATATTTACCAAGAGGTCCAGAGGTTAGCTGTTATGCAACCCCAGATGAAAATATCTCTTTAATCTTCTAAATCGCTGGTTGGAGGAAGATTTTCCTTATAATATCTCAGTACGATGAAGATTTTACTCATTATATCTCAGTATCAAACTCCTTTTAAGAAGTTCATCGTGTTTCTTAGTTTAATCAAAGCTGATTTTACCATGTGGCCTTTTATTCTATTATTATATTGGTTTATTTAGTGTGGTTAAAAAATAGCTGAGCTCTGTTTTAAGTACTACATAAATATTCATAATCACAAATAACTGGAATTTGTTACATATAATTTATAACAGCAATCATCAGTTCAAAATCAAGGTCTTAGGATCAGATTTGATTAAACAAAGAAACATAATGATCCTCTCAAAATAAGATTGGGACTCAGATATTACAGATGAAATCTTCCTCCAACCAGCGAGATTTATAACTGGGGTCATCATTGAAATTAAATTACTTGCAGGAAAAACATTCAAACTAAAAGACTATCTATCATTCCACTTACAATATATACACTTCACCAAATAACCATAACCACCCCCAGCCACATCCCATGCTACTCCGACCTCCCGTTACCAACCTCCTTCACATGAAATCTGTGCTATTGATAAACTGTTACTTTTAAAATTCCTCTCAACAACAAACAAAGCCTTAAAATGCAAATGTTTAATGCACTTATATAATATATATATATATATATATATATATATATATATATATATATATATATATATATATATATATATATATATATATATATATATATAAGTGCATTAAACATTTGCATTTTAAGGCTTTGTTTGTTGTTGAGAGGAATTTTAAAGTAACAGTTATCAATAGCACAGATTTCATGTGAAGGAGGTTGGTAACGGGAGGTCGGAGTAGCATGGGATGTGGCTGGGGGTGGTTATGGTTATTTGGTGAAGTGTATATATTGTAAGTGGAATGATAGATAGTCTTTTAGTTTGAATGTTTTTCCTGCAAGTAATTTAATTTCAATGATGACCCCAGTTATAAATCTCGCTGGTTGGAGGAAGATTTCATCTGTAATATCTGAGTCCCAATCTTATTTTGAGAGGATCATTATGTTTCTTTGTTTAATCAAATCTGATCCTAAGACCTTGATTTTTGAACTGATGATTGCTGTTATAAATTATATGTAACAAATTCCAGTTAATTTTGTGATTATGAATATTTATGTAGTACTTAAAACAGAGCTCAGCTATTTTTAACCACATAAATAACCATAATAATAGAATAAAAGGCCACATGGTTAAATCAGCAGCCTTTGATTAAACTAAGAATGAATTTCTGTCGCTGTGCTGAAAACCTCCATCTCTAATTAAATTTTATTGTGTAGAATTTTCCCGTTAGCTTAAATTATGCATTGGAGATGTAAAAGAAATCCAAGAAACTATAAGAATAAAAGTAAAAGATAAAAATAAAGTATAAAAAACGTAGAAGACCTGTAGTTATACCAGGAATAATCGACTGTATTATGCCCATTACATAAGACAAAGATCAATTTGAGTCATAATTTCATGAAATGTTTGTATTAAAGCAAATACCATCGGATTAAATGTATCATGAGATCAGAGATGCACACATACATACATACATATATATATATATATATATATATATATAGATATATATATATATATATATATATCATGAGATCAGAGATGCACACATACATATCATATATATATATATATATATATATATATATATATATATATATATATATATATATAATAATAGTATGTGTGCATCTCTGATCTCATGATACATTTAATCCGTATGGTATTTGCTTAATACAAACATTTCATGAAATTATGACTCAAATTGATCTTTGACTTATGTAATGGGCATAATACAGTCGATTATTCCTGGTATAACTACAGTCTTCTACGTTTTTTATACTTTATTTTTATCTTTTACTTTTATTCTTATAGTTTCTTGGATTTCTTTTACATCTCCAATGCATAATTTAAGCTAACGGGAAAATTCTACACAATAAAAGTTAATTAGAGATGGAGGTTTTCAGCACAGCGACAGAAATTCATTCTAATTGGTATGTGTGACTGTTACGACCCCTAGGAGGCCGTTCTGCAGAATCTTTTAAAGATGTTATTTAGGGATCGTAGGCGTAATAATGCAACACAATGAATGTGACTGTGGTAAACAAACACTAAGAAAACTAACAATATTTATTACAAAAACAAAACTTAATACTAAATCAACCTTGTGCGAGTACAAATGAACCAAGTATCCAGAGGGCTATATGGCAATTATATGCCCAGAAGACAGATTAGCATATCTTTAACCCAAGGTTCCCCTAAAACTAAAAAGCTAAACCCTAGACCAGTAATATAAATAGAAAACACGGTAATTAGCAAATAAACAGCTCTAATAGAGCGGGCCAAAATCAATACACTAGCCTAAAACTAAAGAAAGCTAGAAAGAAGTAATGAGTTCAATAAAAGTGAAAACCTTAAAATTACCTACCTAATTAATAAATCTAAATTCGCGCACGACTACAAATCAATCATAACAGGGTATACCATCAAAAACTATAACAATATATCAATATGAGTATGGATATATAAAGATCCTATACGCTTATGTTAAGGAATAACCAGTTTACTAATTCCTTTGGAGGAGTAGATAGGTGTCCACGGAGTCGTTGGAGACCACCAGTCTGCTACATAAAGGGAGCTACTAAACACTGGGTCAGACCAATAAGCAGCAGACGTCTCTCGAAGGAAAATATAAAGGTCGACACCTTACCTAGTGTTAGCCTCCCTACGTGACTCCTCACGACCCTCGACAGCCCAGACGTGCAGAGCAGCACCAAGACCCTTAGTACTCCGGGGCACGGCAGAAGCCATTCCTACAGAGCTGGGATCCCGCGCCAGCCCTGTCTACCCGTGGAGTCCTCCGACGGGGGAAAAAGCAAGGGGGCAGGTCGCAAGTCCTTGCGAGGCAGAGATGAAAGCCGTGATCAATACATACGCCGCAGGTGGCTCTTCATACACCGGCGGGTCAAACCTCGAGGAATATGAAGAAGTAAATCCTCCAAAACAACGTGGTGTTGTCAAAAATCAAATATTCCGAGGTGGCTGCTGCACTAGTCCTTCTGGGATGACGATACGGCCCGAACTCTTCTGGGAAGGCGACGTACTTTTCCAGCGCAACACTCGCACCGTCACTCACTCTCCAATGAAAGTAAACAATAATAAAGCGTTAATTGGGTTGTTTGATAATTATCTACTAGAGGAAGAAGCAACAGCATCACTATCATAACATTCAAAGTAATGCACAACGAACTATGTACGTTAATACTTAAATATAAAAATAAAGAAAATATTACACTCGACCAAGGCTGATTTGAAAATAAAAACAATTATTTACACTTACATGCCAGTGACTTTGTGTGTATGAGAGAGAGAGAGAGAGAGAGAGAGAGAGAGAGAAGAGGGAGAGAGTCTCCATTGTTGCATGGAAACATCGTTTGTATGAATAACAGTTTTTTGTATTTAAGAATTCTTGAAGAACGAACAGAATGTTAGCTTTTTCCAGCGTTAACAATTGAGGTCATTACTCTTCGGACCCCTCTTACAACGAACGTTGTGAAGAGGCTATCAAGAAACCCTTATTTCCCTTCACATCCCCTTTGTCATAAAAGCATTCCTTTTCCAGTTAAACCATCTTAAATATTTCTCCTTTTCTTGTTCAGTCTCAGAACCTTGCACGATTTGGCTGATAGTTATGCATTATTTATAAGAAATAGAAAGAGATACTGTACTAACTTCTATTTCCAGTAAGGAAATCTTGACATTATTTATAAGAAATAGAAAGAGATACTTTACTAACTTCTATTTCCAGTAAGGCTAAGTGTTCCATTCTCTCTCTCTCTCTCTCTCTCTCTCTCTCTCTCTCTCTCTGATATGATAAATTTTGAAATAAAAATAATTAATGGAACAACCAGAATTCTAAGGATTAGTAACCACCATCAGTTATTGAAATGGGTGGAAATGATGTAATATTGGCTAATGAGAATTATCAATGTATATATTTATATCTGTTCTTTCATGCACGAAAATTATGCAAGTTCATATTAATTCGGTAAGATGGACATTTGTAAGAAAAGAGAATACAGTAAGTCTTATCAAAATCTGCACTAAAAACTTAACTACTGAATCAACAAGCTTAGTGTTGGTTATAAATAAGTAATAGAGGCAAATAACAAGTATCTATTTTCATGCTATTAAGGCTTGATTAGAAAAACTTTATTCATTAATTTTGATTTTGCTAGAAATGATAAAATCATTTTGTGATTTTTCACCAATATTTTCAATATTGATTGGACATCTTAGGGTAACATGAAAGCAAATAAACTTTTTCCTCAGTAATTTTCACTCCGTAGTATCTAAAGAAAAATTAAGAACCTACAGTATACTTCAAGGGAACATCCCAAGAACTACTAATGCTACTAATAAAACTACTGCAACTAATCCTCTAGAGAATTTAGTAAGTTGCTTGAAAATAGAAATTTTAGGAAATATATTAGAGTACCGAAATATAGATAACTCTATTGTCCTGAGTTCAAAAGGAAAATCAACATAAATGATAAAAAATAACGATGTAATCGTTTTTCATTTCATATGACACGTCCAGCTAGTCCTCAGATGATATGCATGTTTTCCACGGCCTTCAAATTGAAATCTGCTGTATAACCAAACTTAGCTATTTTGAATTTTTATCTAAGCGTAGTTGGTGATGGCAGGGCAAGAATGATTTTGTTCATTAACAAATGTTTTAATATTCAATATATTGGCTGGCTTACGAAGCGTGTATATGGATATATTAGTGAATATCTTATTTGTAGAGAGCAAAATTAATTCTAAAAATCTTGATGTTACAATTTTCGCCTAATAAAACCGAGGAAATATCTCTGGATTTTCCATTTCCTCTGTAATTATTAATTTTCTACTATACTTAACTGTCTGTTAGCTGATCTCCCTCTTACTCTTTGATCTTATTTTATTTTTCCAACTTTTTTGGCCATATTTTAACTCATACAACTTTCATTATTTTAATTCCTTCTTTATACTCGATCATTTGAAATTACTTCAAAACGCAGTTGGCGCATAGGCTCATTCGCCCGCTTTAACGACATAATCTTTTGTTTGAATTTCATCATTCCCAATTTCCTAAAGACCAACGACCGCTCAAGTCCTGGCAACATCATTTTCACCAACAATATGAAAAAGTATATTCCCTAGACTTAACTCCTTCACAATTCTAAATTAAGAAAAAAACATATAAATAAAACAAATATCTAAAATTGCAAATCTTGGAGATATATTTCACACCTAATTATTCTTGGCATTCATGAAAATAGAATAAACATCTTTGTTTCATCTTGACATATTTTACAATTTCATTTATATTTTGTATTATGGGCTTTTTCATATTATATACACAAATGATTCCCATTGCTATCCAAAATATTTTAATAAGAAATTAATTGTCCAAATCAGAGTAAAATGATTTCCACCCAAGTGCTCTTTTGTATTAGTTTTCATGTGTACAATTACTTATATTCATTTAGTGAAAGGTACTCCATTCTTTTAACAATAACCCAACACCTATCACTACGAGAAGTTCTTTTCACTTGAATTGTCGCTTGTTTGCCAACATTTTATACGCTGGCAATTGGGCAGCTGTGCTTTTTGACGAATTTTTCGTTGAGTTCGAAAGTTTGACGTGCCTTCTTAGTTTTTCATTTTTTATGATTTTATTTATTTCCTGACTTCCCTTTCTGGCGGTAACAAAGTTTAATTGGTTTTCCCTACAGTTATTTTGTTTTCAACCCTCTGCTATGATTGTTATGTTTGGAAAGCTTTGTCCACGTAATTACCTGTTTACCTTATCGTCGATTCTATTGATTCGTAAGACGTTATAAATATTATTAGAAATACACATAATTTAATTATATTCTTATGGTGTATTTTCTTAAAGAAAATATATTGTGCAAAGAATATATCAATTTCCCTTAACGAAAGATCCAATGGAAACATGAAGCTTGCGTAACATCGTTGTATTCGAATCAGGAATTAATCATTTAATTAGCCATTTTGGAGAGCCCCAGTGAATATTTTTGTATCTAATATGGAATACACTCTGGTATTAGTTGCCGAAAACAGCAACCTGCAAAATATGTTATTTGCCACTTACGTATACATATGGAGAAATTTATATTTTTCCTCAATTCACCTTAATCTTTTCCTTAGTTAGATATATCTTTCTCAGTCACATTTTCATAAGCTCCACAGCATTTTATTTGCGATTCCATTAAATATTAGTCGATTTCTTCTCTTGGTTTTCAGTTGGTCTCCTTATTATAAACACCGTCATTATCTTTTTCACACGTATCTTCTCTTGAAAAGTGTAGCCCATTTCTCCCTTTTAGCCCCCTTATTATTTCTTCTCACCTACGTTTTCGATTTCACTCTTTAAATATAGGCCTTTTTTTTTCAAGTATACTGTAGCTTCTTGGTTTTTAAAACTTCCTCCCATATTCATACCATCCTTCCTAATTAATTTATTGCCATATTTCCACATTTGCTGTCTAAACGAAATTTCTATTCAGTATTAGATAATGAAATAATCATCTGTCACCCAAGTAGCCACTGCACTCCTCAGCATTCCGTCGCTGCATAGTTGCCACAGTTTAAAAATCTCTCAGTCACAATTTAATTTCACCTAACACAATTAAGAACAAAAGTTTTTTTGAACCAAAAATGTTCATCCATCATGTTCGAGTCACATTTGCGAACTACATACTTACTATACCTTAATATTCTCTCTTACCTATCATACTGTACTTTACTAAAATTGTATTTTCTCGATCTCCATATCATTCCAGGGACAGATTCCGGGAAACATACATTTTCTTTTTCACGTTATCACTTCTGGATTTTTATAATTACTATTGTCACTGTTCTTTTTGGTGCTGGCTAACTTTCGTCTAAACCCCGTCCTTGTTTGCCTCTCTGGTTTCAAACGTAAACATAATAAAGGATTGCCAAAGAATATTGATTCATTATACCTTCATCAAATGAGCTCATTGGAAGGCACTGATAAAGAGCGACTTTTGACAACTGAGACATAAAAATAGCTCAATGGTCAAAAGATTCTAATCAGGGACCAGTTTGAATCCCATTGGTGGCGAAGAATACCAGTTACAAATCCTCTTGGAGACAAGTTATTCCCAAGACAGATTAGACTCGATATTTAACTATATTTATGGTGCATAAATCCACGGTAGAAAGGTAAATGAAACAGGGACTTGCATGAGCTACTTTCGTAGCATATGCTGCATTTTCAAGTTCACAATGAGTATAAAAGAAGTTGAGAGGACTATATAAAAAAATCAGAAAGAGGGGGTGGGGTTACAGTTTATTAATCTGGTTGGCATGTTTATTAAGCAAAAGAGACAAGGAAAAAAGATCAAGGTATAATCCTGGGTGGAGATTCAAGTTCCTTGTTAACGTCCCTTCGATAAAGATGGACTCCAATAGACTCCTTTTTCAGTAATCTTTGACCCTGCAGATTATCGAGGAATTATGCCAGTTAATAGCATGGCCTGTCTTAGGCTAATGATCTGCAACACCATTATTTGTTAATCCGCTTAAAATAGCATATTTGTGCTGAGAGCATCTTACATTTTGGTCTTTAGAGGGGTGCCCAATATAAATCTTATTACATTCTCTACAAGGAATACTGTATACGAAATTGTTTGAATTTGGATGGCTATTCTTAATTACTTTATTTCTCAAAATATAATTATATTTGAATACTAACTTAAAATCAATAGTTTTTAAAATAGGTACAGAAGGAATGAAATTAGGATGAAATGTTATGCAGAGAATATTCTTAAATTCTTTGTTAGCACTAACTAGATTTTAGTATGTCATTGTTGTTTTATTTTTACAAAGTTCCAAAAAATATTAGGCAAAAAAGACGTATTACAATCCAATCAGTATTAACAAAGAATTTAAAATTATTCTGAACTGATGTTACAATTCCCTTAAGTCTCCCCTGCATTGAGAGATTTAGTTCATTAAGCTTCATGAAAATGTCTGCCAAATATGACACCTTCAAACACCAAGTATAATTTTCAAGCAGCTTAATGATTATATCATGTCTCTCCTCTCGGAAAAAGGCTTTTAATTCTTCTTTGGGTTCAAGAACGCGGTTCAATACACGACCTCTTGATAACCACTTTATGTCAGTATGCAAAATCAGTGAAATATGGGTCACACACATTTCTTGACACATCTTTTGAAAAACTTTCTTTTTCAGTGGCATGGATTTGATGAAATTAACCATCTAGACAGTCTGGTTTAAAACCTCAGCCAACTCTTCTCCACATGTCTTGGCTACTAACGCCTCTCTGTGTAGGAAGCAGTGAGTTGTAATTATAGATGGATTTTCTTTCAATGCTCTGGTGATGAACCTTTGTCCTTCCCTATCATCGACGGTGCACCATCAGTTCATATGCCACAACAATAATTCCATGAAAAACCATGTTCAGTGAGGTACAAATTTACAAATACTAAGATATCCTCTCCAGTGGTTGCAGTCTGTAATTCTTTGCAAAACAAACTATTCTGCAATATCCCTATAAATGAATTTGCAAAACTCAAGCAGTTGGCATTTTTCAGCTATGTCAGTACTCTCATCTACTAGCAATGCGAATTTTCTTTTAGATTTTATCTGCTTCACAACTTCTTCATTAATATCTGTTAGTTCAGATAATCCTACGGCTGATTGTGTTATTGTAATCTTCGCCAAGCATTGTTTCTACAATTATGTTGCATGCAGGGCCAATGATTTTTTCACCAGTTGTATGAGGCTTCATTTTCTTTGCTATCAGCTCTGCTACTCTAAAGGAGGGTTCAAGAGTAGTGTCAACTACTGATACTTTCTTGACCATTTAAGTAGCCGCCTTACTTTGCCCTTCTAACACGGTTGGGGTGAGGTGGGGTGGAGAAGAACCCTCCGCTATCTCGATAGCCCCCTCCCTCCCTCCCCTCTCCCGCCAAGAGAGAGTGACGTTAGTGCAATTTTTCCCCCAGAATTTGGCGGCACCCTCAAAAGATCTCACGGCACACCAGTTGGGAACCACTGCTCTACGGTATAAATACATTCCCTTGTTGATTTAACCCTTGGAGTTTCCTTACACTTCCTTCCCCTTAAATTGTATTTGGGCCTTCTGATGAGACCTTGTTTTCTTTGTACCTGATTATATATATATATATATAATATATATTATATATATATATATATATATATATATATATATGTGTGTGTGTGTGTGTGTGTGTGTGTGTGTTGTGTGTGTGTGTGTGTGTTAAATACATGAAAGTACTTGGCACTCTGTCTTTTCTTTTTTAAATTTTTTTTTTTTAATTTTCCCTGCGGCTTTTGCTGGTAAGTCATCTCATTTGCTTTTGTGCATATTCCAGCCATAGGGATCCTTGTTATTTCCCAAGGTATGGGGTTGAGTTATTGGGCATACCTGCGGTGATATTTGCAGTTTTGTGACTTATTTTAAATCTCCTTAGTTTTTTTATTATATTATTCCAGGATAGTACCTGTGTGCATATATCCAGATCCCTAGGCTAGTGCTACTAGAGTTTTACCCTTGAAAGAATGGCCAGCAATGCAGCATTGGAGAAGGTTAAGGCTTTCACCGAAGCTGGGAAAGCACTGGGACTGAAGGACACAAAATTGCTAAAAGCAGCCCAAGCCAAAAGAGAGAAAGAAAGAGCACATCAACTGGCCAAGACAACATAGATTGCCACCCTGGCACCTCTGAGTGCGACACTCCCTGTACCCTTGTCTTAACATTTTCCCCTCCACAGCATGGGAACTCTCATTAGGACTTTGGACAATAGTGAGCCTGAAACCTGCCTTGATCATGTCGAGCAGGTGTTAGGGACCTTCAGTCCTACCCTTCAGGAAGTGGCCCTTATCCTTGGCAAGTGTCTCGCTGGCAAAGGGTGTACTGCATTTCAGGCCCTCCACCTCCATGATTGACAAGACCTTGCTCACATCTGAGAGGCAATCCTTGGGGCTTACGAGCTGACACCAAACAAGTGGAGGAAGAATTTGAGGAGTATGCCCAAGGATGCTAATCAAACCTGGACGGAGTAGGTGGATAAGAAGAGACCACAACTCTTCCAATTGGAGGACGTCCTGTCCTATGCTCCCCCTGATAAGGACTCTAAAACAGTTTTGGACTGCTATAAGTGGGTGGATGCCTATGACACCCACCATCTGCTACAGAGTTAAAGAAGAAGATGCACCCTGCCCTCCCTCTCCCCACTGCTGCCACCCCTCAGCCTACCCAGTGCCCTAATAACCCTCCACTGAAGCCCGTGTGTAGAGTTGCAATAAACAAGGGCACTCCATGGAGCAGAGCCTCTCTAAAGTGGATTCTCCTCAGCAAGCTTCCACTACACCCCAGAATGGAACTACCAAACATAATAAGAATAACTGCCATTGGAACTGAAACTCTAACATTCTTTCTCAGGGTCCTACATTTGTTGCACCTCCCAGAGGTTGCTATCCTGCCCACTAGGTCAGAGCTTTCAATGACCCTGGGGAGTAGATATCCATCATTCGAGAAGATAAAATTCCTTACAGAGCTCGTGTGGATAGGCACCAATTCGCCACGATGGAGAGTCTCAACCATGTTAAAATGTTCTTGCCTACTGTCCAGTTGAGAGTCACATTACTCACCTCTCTAAGGTATGTAGTAGTGGCATTAGCTACTGATATTCCAAGAAATTATGACGTCCTGCTACGACAAGACTTTAAGTCTATTCCTGCATTTTACAATCTCAGGGCCCCCGCCATTACATAGCTCCAGATCAATTCTACGGTCCTCCAAGAACTACCTCTGCACCATCAGGGCCACTTGAAGGTACCAGGTAGTGCCCTGCTCTGTCCATCATGGACGTTGAGCTACGTTCAAATACTCTCATGATGCCAGGAATGGGCTCAGTGCCAGTGCCAAGGCAGGACTCGAGTCTCCTTCATGAAGCTCTCAGTCCAAGGTACTTTTTCTCCTCTGGATTGGCGCCGGTACCAAAGTTGGCAGTCGGGAAGAGCCAATTCTAATAGGAATCCTCCAGGACACTCTTGACCATAGCGGACACTCCACCTGCAGTGCAGCCTCGCAAACCACCTCGGCCAAAGAACTCAAGGAACTGAGCCAAGTAGCTTTAGGTATGGCAGCTAAAGCCAATGCTACTCAGGCATCTTCGATGGATTGGAATCTCTCATGGCCCCTTCTGGCATTGTCAAACTGACCTAAGAGAGGTTGAAAGAAAAAGGGGAAAAGGGCGTTGAAGTTTTCATAAACCCTAAGAGAGTAAATAGTCTCTCTCTGCACTAATGCCTGACACAGTGCCACCTTCTTATAGAGAATTCTGGCCCTCTCCATCCAAAGGAGAGTCCCTGGTTCTGCTACATTTCTTGCTTCTTATCCTTTTGTAACTGTTGTAACTGTTTCTATTTTTGTGTTTTCTATACTTTCTCTTTTATAGTTTCCTTTCCTCTTGATCATCGCCTCCAGGCATCTATTCCCATTGTATACTTTGTTTTGGCAGAGCCCAGTATGCCTGCAATTCTGGCATTATATGTTAGTACTTTACTAAGAACTACTAAATGGGCATGCATAATCTTATAAAATATGCCCCTTTAAGCTCATAGGCTTGTCATAAAAGTGCCATAATTGGCACAGTGCCCTATTCTAGGCACTCAGCATTCGATGAGACTAGCAATACTTATAGCCAACCAAAATGCTATGTATTTAGCTGAACCTACTAAGGCAGTGTATATTTTAAATCATGGCCTGTTTATCCATTGCTTGTTTTGATTTAATCATTTGATTTGATATTACTCCCTAGTCTTTATATTTTGTGTGATTTCCAATGTCTCTGATAAGATCTATACCTTGTGTAATTCTGTTTCTCTCTAAGGAGAATAACTCTTCCCTTGATACTATCAAGGGAAGAGTTTGCATTGATATTCCATAAGGAGAAATTAATATACTGGTTAGCGACTGTAATAATTTACAAAATGGGAACACTTATCATATGCATAGTTCTAATGGCACAAGCAAATTATTTAATGAAATTGTAGGGTTATTTAACACCCCTATGAATGCATCATATTGGTCCATCAGGGAAAATTAATAGCATGTACTACCTACAATTAAGCTGACAGTTATGCGAGATAGAATTAAGCATACTATTAACCCTGTAGGTCAAGTAAGACCATCTGATAATTAATAGCTATTCATATTTAACAGCCAATTTTAGTGGGCATTTTAAGAGTACTGACCCTATATTTTCTTTGCTATAACAAGTTGTTAGTTATTAGTCACTTTAGCTACGTCACACTGTCCTTTAATTTTCTCAATTTAATAAATTTTCAAGAATTAAATAATTTTAAATTCTTTGTGTGTAGAGTATGCATCCAAATGTGAATATTGTTATCTGAAGAGTTTTATTTCTTATGTCAAGAGGCCACTCAAAGGGTTATGGAAGGCATGGTTATTTGCATAGTCATTTATTCTTATTTCTGTCTGGTCTTGGTCATGCCAACCCGTCTAGGATTGGAATGCCCTCTAGAATGAAGAGGTGTTCAGGATTTCTACCAGAACCTAGAGAAAAGAAATACTCTTAAAAGGAAATACCTTTATCCCTTCTGACTGGTTGTCAGCAGGTCCCCATGATTCAGACTTTGGGTAAGGCTTATATTGGAAAGAGAAAATTGGACCTTGGGCAGAGTACATGTCGACAGAGAGAGCTGTAAGCAAGGTTATAAAATCAGGAGGCAACTGACGAGCCCTCTAAGAACTTTTCCAGCTGCCGTCACGATCACACCACTCCCTCATTTGCTTTATCTCTCCTCTGGGGAATCCGTGGGTTAATTTATTGTCCATAGTGAAAGAATTACTGTTTAGCAATTCGGGAAAAGCCAAGACCATGGACACCCAGATAGAGTAATAGAGTAATTTTGAGTGCAGTCAGTTGGTTTCATTTTATCTCTTGTCTATGCCTCCTTTTAATTTTTCTAAGGTGACTTTTCCCTATTGGCCCAGCATTGCATTCACTATTTTTGGTTACTGTAATGCAGTCCCCTATTACTACCATCGAAGCTGTAAATAATTCCCTTATGATGCCAGTAGTGATATTAATCTAATTGTAATATCCCCATCTATAGTAGCACCTGCATCATCGGGAAGTAACGCTGTTGTTTCATGCTAAACATCCACTTAGTTAATAAAAACAACCATGTATTCTTTTTTCCATAAGCTCCCAGTCATTCTTTATCCATAAGAGAGAATAGTGTTTGATGTTCCCCATATGTCTATCACCTTAGTAGTGATCTGGGAATGCAATCTCTTTGCAGATGCAAATATCTCGTCCACTTGTGAGAGAAAATTAGAACCCCCTAGGAAGCGATGCAGCGATGCCAGGGCTATTCACCAACTCACTGTGTGCAACCCTTTTTTCTCTGCTTGGATAATTTCCCAGCCATGTGTCCCGGTTGACTTTCAATCAACCAACCACTTTCCATTTAATTTCAGGACTCATTTGAGTCTGTCACTGTTAATATGTAAATGGCTTACTCACATAATTTAGCGTAAATATACTTCCGTAAAAACAAATCTCTTGAGATTTGTATTATTTTTATTCTCCATTAATACTAGCCTTCAGCTGTAGATTTTCCTTATGCTTCCGTTTTCTAGCAAGGCCTTTTAGGAGTGCCAGTTGGTCAATTCCACAATTTTTCAGAGACGGAAAATAAGCAAAAATTAGAATGATATATATATATATATATATATATATATATATATATATATATATGTATATATATATAATATATATATATATATATATATATATATATATATATATATATATATATATATATATATGATATATATATATATATATATATATATATATATATATATATATATGTGTGTGTGTGTGTGTGTGTGTTGTGTGTGTGTGTGTGTGTGTGTGTGTGGATATGTTAGTGAGAACAATCATGCTATTAACTGGGAGGGAGCAAACAGAATTGTGTATTCTAATAATGCAATGGAAAGGAATTTAATTGAATCTATCCTCATAAAAGAAAGTTGCAATCATAATACGAACATCAGTCAAGGAATGTATTAACTTGAACTTTTAATATCAAAAGAAATTTGTAAATTGTTTAAGTTTCAAGGTAGGCAGTAGAGATGTATGACAATAGGATTATTATATCTGTAAACACAGTAGGGGGACAGTAGTGCTAATGAGATTTCCTATCCCGCCTCCTAGACCGGCAGCCCGGACCATTGAGATACAACGAACGAGATACCGACTGCAACCCCTACTGGTATTTAGGAGTAGACTTGTAAACTGTGAAACTGACCGTCTGCCGAAAATATATGGGTGGCTTACTTAACAAGCACCACTAATTGCTCGTTAGATTTTGGGTCTAGATCCAATGTATGAGATACCAGATGAAACTAATATATAATATATCTGCAGACTCTACTGATTATAGAATGACCAGTGACAGACATTTTGGAGGGTGGGTTCCCCCTGACAGACGCACTGAAAAGGGGGTGTTAATTGGATCTAGATCCAACCTAGGAGATACCGAGTAAAATTTACACTACAATAGCACTGCACATCCTAGAATACTGTGGTGGTAATGACAGACGTTTTAGTGGGTGGTTACCCCCTGACAGACGCCCCACAACAAGTGGGGAGGGGGAGGCAGGATCTGCATCCAACATTATAGATACCAAGTAAAATTTGTATTACAATTGCACTGCACATCCTAGAATGCTGTGATGGTAATGCCAGACATTTTAGTGGGTGGTTACCCCCCGACAGACACCCCACAACGAGTGGGGAGGGGGAGGGGGAGATAGGATCTGCATCTAACATGGAGATACCAAGTAAAATCTGTACTACAATAGTTCTGCACATCCTAGAGTACTGTGGTGGTAATACCAGACATTTTAGTGGGTTAGTTTTAGTTACCCCTGAGAGACACCCCACAACGATGTGGGGGGAAGGGGGAAGGGGAGGGGGAGACAGGATCTCCATCCAATATCGGAGACACCAAGTAAAATTTGCACTACAAAAGCACTTGCACATTCCTAGAATGCTGTCATGTAATAACAGACATATTATGTGGTTATGGTTTACCGCCAACTGACACCCCACAATGAGTGGGGAGGGGGAGGGGGAGACAGGAACGGCATCCAACATTGTAGATACCAAGTAAAATTTGTACTACAATAGCACTTCATATCCTAGAATGCTGTGATGGTAATGACAGACATTCTAGTGGGTGGTTACCCCCTGACAGACACACCCTAACAGGTGGGCAGGGGGAAGGCAAGCCCTGATAATGAATGCCTAGATTAGTATAGTGGGCTACTATTGACCCGCGCGTATTTATACAGTTATCCGTGATATATTTAATAAATATTTTTATCCTTTCTATATCCTTTGTATTTATCTAACACAGTGTTTCCCAACCTTTGACACTTTGAGGAACCCCTGAGACAATTTTCCTCATCCCAAGGAACCCCAATACACACACACACACACACACACACACATATATATATGTGTGTGTGTGTGTGTGTGTGTGTGTGTGTGTGTAAGCATTTGTATTAATTATCTTTAGTAAAACAGAGGGAAAAAATCTTGCACGATATGTTACGATAAAATAAATTATAGGACTACGACTTCTCCCGCCATGTTTAACGAAAACTAATTGAATAAATAATTGAATAAAACATGAATTCTTACGGAACACCTGGCGATCGTTCACGGAACCCCGGTTGACGATGGCTGATCTAACACAAAAATAATTTATTTGTTTCATATAAATAAAGTTTTTTTTGCCACGAAGGAAAAAAATGAAAAAGCGAGATTGTTTCATATAAATAACAGTCATCTGTAGGCCCATAATAATTCAGTCATATTATTATTTTGTCAAGCAAGCAACTGACTTCAATTATAGTAAGGGGTGGAGCCCGGGGCTAGTTGGCTAACAGGGGTAAGTTGGCATACTCAACATGACTTTAAAGTTTACCAATAGGATGACTCTAATACATATACTGTGTAATTGCCACGTGGTCCCTCAATTACCAGCAAAATTCTATAGAGATAGAACGTAGGAGCTCGAATTTATGAGACAATTTTTTATTTTGATGGTAGTAAGAAAATATTTGATCTTTCTGTTATTTGCTATAAACATCTATACATGCATAAAGATTAGTTTTCAATGATAGCATAGTTTTCCTTATGGTTTAAAGATTCTATAACATTAAAATTATTAATTCAAGGCTTCTTGGTGTGGACTGGTAATCGTTTTTGTACCAAATGGTAGGGATGGGCCAGTTGGCTCAAAATAAATGGGGCAAGTTGGCACACGTTATTTGATAACAATAGTATGCCTATTTATTTATATAATTTACGTTTTGTTTCTGGATTTTTGGAAGGATAATGAGATTAGTGTCCTATCATTTCCTCCACATTGTTCTCACAAGTTGCAGCCCCTGGATTTTAGTGTTTATAGACATCTGAAGAAATGTGTTAACAGGGCATGTGATTCTGTGGAAGACTTGGTAATCCAGGATCAAGTATGCCCATCTGTGACATTCCTGGTAAAGTTTCCTCGGCTTTACCTCTAGCTGTCACTTATTCTGATGTTTTCAATTGGTTTAAGATTGATGGAATTTCAACTTTGAATTACAGACTATTTCAAGATTTTGATTTTACGGGTGGTTATGTAACAGATTGAGAGATGTCCGAAAAGACACATGGGCTTCAGATCAGTCATCAGCGTGATACAGAGTTTAAGAACTGCTCTTGTTGATCCAGAAGAAAGCTCAGCTGAAGAGAGCCTGTGTTGGTAAGTCAGGAGAAGTGTGGGTCCAGTGCAGGGCATGTAACAAGTGGGAGCATGAAGACTATGACGAAGATTTATTTCACACCTGGCACAACTTACAAACTGAGATGATGATGTGAAGTAAAACTAATGCCTTATATTTTGTATTTTGGAAATTCAGAGGGTATTTTTGCTATTTGATTCAAATGCAATGTAGTAATTTTCTTTTAATTATCAATGTGCCAACTTACCCCATAATGTGTGCCAACTTACTCCGTGGGGCAAGTGGCACGAAAAGTTTTTTTTTCTAAAGCTTATTGTTATCTTATGTTGAAAGCAAACAACAATTATTTTGCTCTATGATAAAGACGAATGTTAATATTTTTCAATGGTGGTAAGAATTTTGCAAAAAGTTTGTTTTATATTCGCAATAACCAAAATTGTAAAAAGTGTGCCAACTAGCCCCGGTCTCCCCTACTCGCTTTAGCTTTGTTTACGATATGAAAATAATGTAGCGGTGGTTGGAAGACTGACACTATAAAGTAGCATATAAGTTCTTATCATTATTAGAGTTATTGCTGTAAAATGTCTATGTACATAACATTTGTTAAATAGAGTTACGCACTCATTAAATAGATAGTAATACATATGTAATATATACGCTATAGTCAGGGTACAGATCATAATAATTGTGCTGCAGCCTACTCGGTTTGTTTTATCGAAGCAGGACTACCTTCTTTTGGTTTCAACTGACTTTCATGCTAATGAAATCATGGATACATTTTTGTATTATCAGTTTTATGAATGAATATTGTTGTTACTATAGTCGATTTTTTTTCGGCGGGTGTAAAATTCGTCAGACATAATACACCTGGCTGAGGAAGGACACAGAGGATCTCTGTTTTTTAAACAATATCTCTACACACCAAGTTATTTCGAACATTTCCATTCTCTCAAGAAGATTATGAATAAATACAAGAGCAAACTAGGCCAAAAAAAAATAATAATCACCTTGCATTAATGTAAAGAAAACAAGAGAAATGAAAAATTAGTGCGATTGTCAATTTTTTCTATCGTTAATGTTTAATGAGTCAGTGTTTAGCGAATTGTTAGGGTTTAGTGAGTATGCGTTTAGTGAATGTTTATGAGTAAGTGTTTGATGAATGTTTAGGGTTTAGTGACTGTTTAATGTGTCAGTATTCAGTGAATGTTTACTGAGTCTTTAGGGTTTAGTGAATGTTTTGTGAATGTTATTGAATGTTTATTGTGTTAGTATTCAGTGAATGTTTTGTCTTAAGGGTTTTAGTAAATGTTTTGTGAATGTTAAGTGAACGTTTAGTGAATGTCTTGTGAATGGTAGTGTTTAGTGAATATTTAGTGTGTAAGTATTCAGTGAGTGTTTAGGGTTTTAGTGAAAGTTTTGCGAATTTTAAGTGAGCGTTTAGTGAATGCCTTGTGAATGTTAGTGTTCAGCAAATATTTAGTATGTAAGTGTTTATTAAGTTTTTAATGAGTGGATGTTCATTCGCTGTTTAGTATTTAATAAGTATTTAGGGTTTGGTAAGCTAGTATTTAATGAGTGCTTGGGGTTTAGTGAATGTTTAGTGTTTACTTAATGTTTAGGATTAAGTGAGTGTTTAGTGAATGTTTACCGAGTGTTTGGGGTATAATGAATATTTAGTAAATTTAGTATTTCAAGTGTTTAGTGAGCATTTAGTGTATAGTGAGTGCCTAGTGAGTGTTGGGTATTCAGTGTTTTGTGTTATTGAGAGTGTGTGTGAGTGTATGTTAAGTGTGTGTGTGTATAGTGAATGTATGCAAGTGTGAGTGCTTACTGAGTAAGTGCATTGTGAGTGTTGGTGGTTAGTGATTGTACATTACTGTTTAGTTAGTGCTTCGCTACAAATATGCAAAGAAAGTCCTGTATTTACACAGGAACCATTTATGATTGACTCTGCTTAGATCCAAGAGCAGATGCTTAGGCCTGACCACAATGATTGGAGTGCTTAGGTGTGTTTTCGTAAGGTAATTTTTTCTGTGAAATTTGGTCTAATAATAATAATAATAATAATAATAATAATAATAATAATAATAATAATAATAATAATAATAATAAAGATTAAAAAAAGTAATAGTAATAAAATATAGTACTAAGAGCTGGACCGAGACCTTTCAATATGGCTTTCCGAAACCACTCTCGGCAGGGAGATCGCTACTCCAGTGATTGACGCCCTATGCCTTGCACACAGCTGACATATTTGCACATTCGGTTGTCAAATTCTTATGACTGTTGGAGACGCATTATAAATCATATTAACAATGGTAAATGTGTAAGAGTTACATAATAAAAATATGGAATGTTATTCCATATATATAAAAAACTAAAACTATGAGGTCAACCAGATTGCTTGCAGGAATGTGATCAGACCAGAGACGATAAAGTAGGCTAAGATGACGTGCCGTCACCTGTGGTCCTTCATTTGTTTTGAAAACATTAGTCCAAGCTTCCTGCTTGAGACAACTACCGCGACCTATAATTCAAACGGCCTACGTGATTTGTAATGTGTCATCTGTATGTATGTTCATATGTTCGAGCTACTTTATGATTTGTAACAGAGATGGTAGTCAAAGTTGAATTAGCCATCATCATTGGCAGAAGCGATCAAGGCATCGTCATTAGAAGACCTGCACATCTTTACCTAAGCTTCATCATGTAGATTTGAATTATCCATCATCATTGGCAGACAGACCTGTACAAATTTCCTCTGATCTTCATCATGTAGTCTCAGAGAATAGAACTATTTTTTATACTTCGTATTTTCTACTAGAACCTCACATAAGAAAGAAGATATCATCATGAGTTTAACACATCGTCGTCACGACCAAAGAAGTTACCGACTTCGAAAGTTATCATCAAACCCCAAGACGCTCCAATGAGTATGGAAGTGCATAACCAACCGACTTAGCGTAAGATTATCGCGTCTAACATAACCTCATAGGGCGCCATATTATATAAGGCAACAGCCCTTTCAAATGCATTGAACAGACGTGAGGATATAATATGATGTTAGTGCCTGTCTACTGGATATAATGAACAAATAAAGAAAAAAATATTACTAGGGAGAAAATTAGCCGAATAATGGTCGTCAAAGCCAGCATCGATAGAATGTATTGAAACACATTACATAGGCTGCCTGTGGTGCGTGCAGGCGGGAAGTTAAGAGACAAACGCACTCGGCTGGCTTTAAACATCAAACTGTGTATCATTTTTATTTAAGATTAGATTTTCTTCCCCGAATATATATGGTACCTGATACTTGGTGATAGTGTACAGATCAATTTGAGTGAGGCAGCCGAAAATAAGTGGACTATTAGATAAATGACATGATTTTATAGGCCAACTTAATTTGGGAGTCAGGAGCTCCAAGTTGTATGATCGTCAACTTCGGGAGGGGGAATAAAATGGGGGAAAATGTTTTAATCTTTATAGTTAGCTTATCCTGAACAATTCATTCACATTTCCGTTTCCAGTAATTATTTGTGTTGTGATACATCATCTCTGTGAATGTGCGGGTGTTAAAACGGCTCTTTATGATGGGACTTTGGTCTTAATATCAATCGAATTCCCATATCCGATAAAAATTTCATGTCATCCACACGAACCAACAGTAACTAAAGAACAATTCATTTATGGTAAGACACGTTGGGCTACGAACCTCGACATGGCTGCAGCGTCCTAACTATAGGCAAGACAAGAAAATGACCAAAGACGCTATTAAAACGAGAATACTTATCTTACATTTCTTTTTTTTAGAGGAACTGAGAGTGGCACCATATGACTGGTTAAATTATTGGCACCATATAACTGGTTTAATTATTCAAAAATGGCTCAGCACACATACTTGTAGCTGTTGCCAATTGTGACCCCTTCCTATTCAGATAAAATACTTTGTGTGAAGTAATAACTCCAAACCACAGGATAGTGCTAATATTATATATAGTGCACATATATATATATATATATATATATATATATATATATATATATATATATATATATATATATATATATATATATAAGTAAGTATATGTGTGTGAAACTATAGAAAATAGACCAAGCCTAGGAAGTCTCACACATAGTTATTCCTTCATTAGATGCGATGGAATTAATGAAGTGAAATATTCCATAGTTCAATGGGAATTTTAAAAAATCACTCCAGCAGTAATTCTTATCCTGAAACATCACAATATTCTCTTGAATTTTTGCCTTTTTACATTTTACCAGGCTCACGATTTTCAGATACTTACCATATTTCTAATATTAATATAGCCTATGATAGATTTTGAAATATTTCAAGGTGTCCCACCTCTCCCTTCCAACCGTAGGTTATGTCTGTGAAAGGGTAACCACCCACTAAAATGTCTGGCATTACCATCACAGCATTCTAGGATATGAAGTGCTATTGTGGTACAAATTTTACTTTATATCTCCAATGTTGGATGCAGACCCTGGCTCCCCCTCCCCCTCCCAAGTCGTTGTGGGGTGTCTGTCAGGGGGAAACCACCCACTAAAATATCTGTCATTACCACCGCAGTACTCTGAGATGTGCAGTGCTATTGTAGTACAAATTTTTCTTGGTATCTACAATGTTGGATGCCGTTCCTAGCTCCCCCTCCCCCTTCCCCCGCACTCGTTGTGGGGTGCCTGTCAGCGGGTAACTACCCACTAAAATATCTGTCATTACCACTGCAGTACTCTAGGAATTGCAGTGCTATTGTAGTACAAATTTTACTTGGTGTCTCCGATGTTGGATGGAGATCCTGTCTCCCCCTCCCCTTCACTCATTGTGGGGTGTCTCTCAGGGGGTAACTACCCACTAAAATGTCTGGTATTACCACCACAGTACTCTAGGATGTGCAGAACTATTGTAGTACAGATTTTACTTGGTATCTCCATGTTAGATGCAGATCCTATCTCCCCCTCCCCCTCCCCACTCGTTGTGGGGTGTCTGTCGGGGGGTAACCACCCACTAAAATGTCTGGCATTACCATCACAGCATTCTAGGATGTGCAGTGCAATTGTAATACAAATTTTACTTGGTATCTATAATGTTGGATGCAGATCCTGCCTCCCCCTCCCCACTTGTTGTGGGGCGTCTGTCAGGGGGTAACCACCCACTAAAACGTCTGTCATTACCACCACAGTATTCTAGGATGTGCAGTTGCTCATAGTAGTGTAAATAATCTCGGTATCTCCTAGGTTGGATCTAGATCCAATTAACACCCCCTTTTCAGTGCGTCTGTCAGGGGGGAACCCACCCTCCAAAATGTCTGTCACTGGTCATTCTATAATCAGTAGAGTCTGCAGATATATTATTATATTAGTTTCATCTGGTATCTCATACATTGGATCTAGACCAAAATCTAACGAGCAATTAGTGGTGCTTGTTAAGTAAGCCACCCATATATTTTCGGCAGACGGTCAGTTTCACAGTTTACAAGTCTACTCCTAAATACCAGTAGGGGTTGCAGTCGGTATCTCGTTCGTTGTATCTCAACGGTCCGGGCTGCTGCGCCTCTATCCCTGACACCTGTCAGGTGTGGATTTGTTGTCTCCTACCAGTTGTTGGTACATTTATCAGTAGTGTCTCATAGGAATATATTGTGAATGTTAGCCAAATGAGTTTTGAAACCCACTCCTACCTTGACAACGGTTGTATGTATGTTCGTCAGTACTGTCTCTATAGTTTTCAGATTTGCTACTTCTAATCAAAGGTTTTGTCAGGGTGTAGGTTAGGGCATGCACTCCGCCTCTTATTTTTTTCACCTGTATGTATATGTATATATATATATATATATATATATATATATATATATAGTATATATATATATATATACATATATATATATATATATATATATATATATATATATATATATATATATATATATATATGTATATATATATATATATATATATATATATATATAATATTATATATATATATAGATATATATATATATATATATATATACATACATACATATATACATACATACATACATACATACATACATATATATTCATATATATAGGATGGAAAAACCAATGTAGCATTATCCCTATTATTTTCCAAATTTTTGAGGCTTTCAGTCTCATCTTCAGGGCTGTAAAATATACAAAATATACAAATAAAACAAGACTCAGTATTAATAATAAAAAATAAAAGACAAGAAGTGAAGAATGCTTAAATAAGTACCTATCACTATTTGGAGTTAAGAACTAAGTTGTGTTCTCTTGTGTAGAAAGGAGGACGTCAACTATACTTTAAACAAAACTGTGGAAGAGGTACTTTGAAAACCAAAGAATTCTCTAACATATGAGAACATTGCAATAAGTGTAAGACCTCATTTTCATATGAGGATTTCCACATTGTTGCCCTAGCACCCAATGTTTATTCTCTCTCAGTTTTGACATCGCTTACAATTAAACAGCTTGTGCCCCCATTAAATTGTCAGACCTCTTCCACAGTTTTACTTAAAGCATGCATCTCCTTTGCATTCTCACCTCCACAGCATGGGAACCCTCATTAGGACTTGGGATGATAGCAATCCCGACACCTGGCTCGATCATGGCGAGCAGGTGTTCCGAAATATCAATCCTACCCAACAGGAAGTGGCCCTCTTCCTTGCCAAGCATCTAACTGGCAAAGGGCATACTGCATTCGAGGCCCTCCCCCCTTAATGAGCAACAAGACCTCATCCTCGTCTGAGAGGCAATCCTTGGGACTAATGAGCTGACCCCCGACCAATTATGGCATAAGTGGGGGAGCATGCCCAATGAGGCTAACCAAACTTGGACAGAGTGGATAGACAAGAAGAAACAAACACTGCAGAGGTGGACAAAGGCCTCCAACACAACATCTGTTGAGGGGTTCTTAGAACTCTTCTAGCTGGAGTACTTCCTGTCTTACGCACCCCCTGTTCTTCCCACCTACTTGGTGGACAAGGCCCTTAAAATGATTTTAGAGTGCTGTAGATTGGCAGATGCCTATGACACCCACCGTCTGCTGCAGAGTTCTCTAAAGAAGACAATTCACCCCGCTCTCCGTCTCCCTCCTGCTGCCACCTCTCAGCCTACCCAGCGCCCCAATAACTCTCCACGGACCCAGCGCTACAATAACTCTCCACGGAAGCCTGTGTGTGGACATTGCAATAATCAAGGGCACTCCATGGAGCAGTGCCTCTCAAAAGCGGACCCTCCTCAGCAAGTTTGCGCTACTCGTCAGAATGGGACTCCCCAACACATTGAAACTGAAACAACAGGCCTAAGCATGATTTCTTCAGCAAGAATTTCTGTAACTCGTGCAAAGTGCATGGGCACACAACTTCCTGGTCGGGATGACGCAAGAAAGCTGAGGTTACTGCTATTGCAAGGCACTGACGAATCCATCTCCTCCAGGCCCTCCAGCTCAGGGCCCTATATTTGTTGCACCTCCCAGAGGTCACTATCCTGCTCACCGGGTACGAGCCTTCGATGACACTGGTGTGCAGATATCCATCATTCAGAGGATAAAATTCACTATGGAGCTCATGTTGATAGTCACCAATTTGTTACAATGGAGAGCCTCAACAATGTTAAAATGTTCTTGCCCACTGTCTGGTTGAGAGTCACATGACCTCACCATTCTATGATATGTACTATGGCAGTAGCTACCTATATTCCAGGTGGTTATAATGTCCTGCTAGGATGAGATTTTAAGTCTCCTCCTACCTTTTCACAGTCTCAGGGACCCCGCCCTTACATAGCACCAAGCCAATTCTACGGTCCTCCAAGAACTGCCTCTGCACAGCCAGTGCTTCTTGAAGGTACTGGACAGTGCCATGCTCCGTCCATCATGTATGTTGAGCCACGTTGAAATCCTCTCACTATACAAGGAACGCGCCCCGTGCCAGTGCCAAGGCAAGACTCGAGTCTCCCTCACAGAGCTCTCAGGCCTGGTCTCTTTTCCTTCTCTGGCTTGGCGCTTCTACCAATATCGGCAGTCGGAAAAAGCCAATTCCAAAAGGAATCCTCCAGGACACCCATGACCATAGCAGACACTCCACCAACAGTGCCCCAAAGTCTGTAAACCCTACTTGTGAGTTGAAGAACTCAAGGAACTGAGCCAAGCAGCGTGAGGCATGGGGATGAGTCACAGCAGCTGGAGCCAATTCCCCTCAGGCATCTTCAAAGGACCTGAGTCTTTCAGGGCTCCCCACAGGATTGTCAAACCAACCTCGGAGAGGTTGAAAGAAGAAGAAATGAGCATCAAGATCTTCAGAAACCCTAAGATAGGCAATAATCTCTCTCTGCACTATGCCTGGCACAGTGCCACCTTCCCATAGAGAATTTTGTTCTTCTCCAGCCTTCCTTCTTTCTATTTTGTGTTGTCTATACCTTCTCTTTTATAGTTTCCTTTCCTCTTCATCGCCGCCTTATAAGTTCTGGCCTTATAAGTTAGTACTTCGTGGAGAACTACTATAAGGGCATATGTAATCTTTAAAGACACGTCTCTTAAGCCCCTAGGCTTTCCATAAAAGTGCCACAATTAGCACAGTCTCGTATTTTAGGCACTCAGCCTTCCCTGCGACTATCAAGAATTTTAGCCAGCAAAAATACTATACACTTAGCCTACTGAAGCTATATATTTTTAAAGCATGACTGGTTTAAACATTGTTTTGATTTATTCATTGATTTAATATTCCTTCTTAGTCTCTACATTTTGTGTAACTTTCAGTGTCTCTTGTTAGACATACGCTTATGTAATTTTTGTTCCTCTAAAAAGGATTACTCTTTTCTTTATTCTATCCTTCTTAACCCTTTCCAATCCTAGGGTTATGTATAGCGTGCCCAGTGAAGAAGGGGTCCTCCAATACTATAGGCATGTACTGTACAATGCCCTCAGTATAATCTGCCATTGCTCTATTTAGGCAAAGTTATTTGTACTGTGAATCTAACCTCCGTTTCCTATAGATTCTCTACTTGAACATTCTATATCTTTATATCAATTTGCTTCATAAAAAAAAAACCCAAATAAGACTAAATAAATGAACTGAATGTTTTGGCGGCCATGGTTGGTGGTTAGGCTGGGATTTGGCTTCGTTCAGGAGCCTCTTCCTGGCCTTTGCTCGCACTAGCGGTCAATCTCCGTCACACTTGAGCCCACGTTTCCATACCCATTGTTTTCTTATCTTTATGTCGTACCGAACCGCTTCCGTACAGATGATGATATATTGTAATATCCAGATACACTTCTATGAGAAAGAATCGCTAACCGAGAATGAAGCTGAAGAAATGTTTGAAAATCTAGATAGCGAGGATATCATCAATTCAGACGACAGTGGAAGGGACAGTGATTCGTCCGATTCCAAGCACCAGGTGAGCAAAGACACTAATATTCACCCGATCATGGAGAAAGGCTTTGTGATCCAGATTTACCGTTACAAGAAGGCTTTGTGATCCAAATATACCATTAAAAGAAGGCTCTGTGATCCAGATTTACCGATAGAAGAGAACATAGTGGCGATGATGATACTAATGATGAAAGTGAAATCGGATATTTCATTGATAATATTCATAATCTCAGGAAAATTTAGATTATTTGTGTTTTATCGAGTTTTTCTATTTTTTTTTTTTAATTGTTTCGCTTTATTGCTGATGACACGAACTGTTATGCAACATAAACACCAATATCACCATAATATTCTCTTTTAACGGTAAATCTGGATCATAAAGCCTTTCTTCATGATCGGGGAGAATATTACATACACACACACACACATACACACACACGCACACACACACACACACACACACACACACACATATATATATATATACGTATATATATATATATATATATATATATATATATATATATATATATATATTATATATATATATATATATATATATGTATGTATATATATATGTATATATATATATATATATATATATATATATATATATATATATATATATATACATATATATATATATATATATATATATATATATGTATATATATATATATATATATATATATATATATATATATGTATATATATACATATATATATATATATATATATATATATATATATATATATATATATATATATATATATATATATATATATATATAGAGAGAGAGAGAGAGAGAGAGAGAGAGAGAGAGGGAGAGAGAGGAGATATATATATATAGAGAGAGAGAGAGAGAGAGAGAGAGAGAGAGAGAGAGAGAGAGAGAGAGAGATATATATATATATATATTATATATATATATATATATATATATCTATATATATATATATATATATATATATATAGTATATATAAATTATATATATGTGTGTGTGTGTGTGTGTGTGTGTGTGTGTGTGATGTGTGTTTACGCAATGACAAAACCTTAATGGAATGGATGCACGCTTATATGTTACTAATAAATGTTAGGAAGTATTATGATGAAAACTGTGAAACATTAGCTTGATATGAAATTACCATTGGGAAAATGTTTTAAAAATGGCATTTGCGCAGTTTGGTAACAAAGGAACCGAAAGATAGCACACCATGAAGAAAGTGGGGAGGAAAAAGATAAGTCTGGTCAAGGTTCAGCAGCTGCCTATTTCCATTGGGACACGTGAGTCAAGGCACCGCCATATTGAATTGACAAGCCTGTGCGATCGCTCTTGACACAGCGATGAGACATCACCAGAAGTCTGTACCTGGCCACAGGAATCATTCCTAGTTCTGTATTTTTGGTGTTATATATTACTTTTTATGCAGAGTATCTTATTGCTATGTTAGATAATTATATTTCAGTCTTTAACACCATGTTAATCCTCTAAACCTGGTTAATTTAATTAAATATGCTGCACAATGGTAGAAAATCAGTGCAGAGGCTATGATGAGAAACGAGTTTATTAACAAATTATTATAAAATACATTATCAGTCATTGCCCTACAAATTTTCAGTGAGTATGTCATAGAAGCACTTTTGACAACGAGAAAAGAACACTTTTTGCCAAATTCTGAAGATGTAGTTAATTATATTAAATTCATTTATCTCTGGTGTACCATAATGAATGTAAAACATCCAAATAAAGGTACTAGGCTTCACAATAAGTATGCTACTCCAATAATGTATATTGTAAAAGACGAGAAGTATATTTTCCTACAGAAACTCCATTTCTGGTTAGATCTCTGGAATAGCATCACTAATACTTGTGGAAAGCTGAGTAGGGAAACATTCACTGCCTTAAAACACACAACTAGTGCAATTATAGAAATAACAAAATACTGTGTAGAAAAATTTAAAATTAAATATGTCTTACCAGGAAAATGTCTAACCGATCTACTTGAAAATAGATTTAGTAAATATCGTCGACTTGTTGGCTGCAATTACAACGCTTCTTTACGACAAGTGTTCGAGTGTGGAAAAAAAAAACTGAGGTTACTGTCTGTTCTCAGAATAGCTTTTAATAATAAAGACCTCGAACTGAAGATCTTCGAAGAAACAAACTAGGAGTACATGAATAATGAGTCCAGAAATAACGATTCCTTTGATATTGATGCCAGTCAAGATGATGTTGATAAATGTATGGATCTTTTCACGGTTATAACATACCTTGCTGGCTACTGTGTGTATGCTGTCGTGAAAA
>NC_061100.1:64922976-64930476 GCF_015104395.2 Macrobrachium nipponense
ACTGCCTGTGCGTAAGAGGAGAGTGTGCAACAACAAAATTCACTATTTTTGTGACAGTAGTCATCACCTTCTTGAGAACAAAGCTCGAGATCTTGGCACATAAATTTTCTTGATGAATTATGCAGTGCAATTTCATAATGGGGTGCCCAATTTTCTCCTCAACCAACTTCGTAAAACCCTTGTTTTTCCCTACCATAGCAGGAGCACCATCCGTTGTAATTGCAAAAATCTTTCCTATGTCTTCAGTATGTCTTCTCCCTTGGTGGTTCCATACATAGGTTTAAGGGCAACACTGAACACAGGTGTAATTGTTAAAGCAACCGTTTGCTGCTGGGTTACATTATCAGCCATTTCAGAAATACGTCTCTCCACGGTCCTAGCTGAGACAGGCATGTCTTTTATCCTTGAGATAATCACGTGTTTGTTTGTTATTCCATCGAATAATACTTCAGAGCACTCTAGGAAAGCTGCTTTTATAAAATCTCCATCAGTAAAAGGCTTTCCATGCTTAGCAATACACAGAGCTAGTTTGTAACTGGCCTCAGTTTCATTACTTTTGCTAGCACTCAAGTTTTTAAACACATTACTCTGTTTTCCATAGCGGGATACTGCTTTCTTGATCGCCTCAGCTTTGTCAGCACTATCCTTGAAAGTCTTTTCGTGCTTTGTTTCGAAATGTCTTTTAACACTTGATGTGCGGCATACGACATTCTCGCAGCAGAGAGCACACACAGCACGGTCATTCTGCTGAATAAATCCAAAGTCATTTGTCCATGACTACTGAAATGATCGGACATCAAGCTTGACTTTTTTCGCAGTAGCCATGGCGACAATTAAACTGGGAAGGGTGTTAAGTAAGGTGGCTAAAGAGTAACTGAAACAACAGCAGAGTACGATGCAATCACGTACCCCTCATCGTGATGAGTATGGAACGTTTTTGTTACAATTCATGTATCATACTCGTCTAGCCTACATCTCGTCCAGCCTACATCTCGATGCAATCATGTACCGTACCCCTCATCATGAATATGAAACGTTTTTGTTTTAATTCATGTATCATAGGAAAAAATTACTTTTTAATCATATGATTTGAAAGGAAATAAACCATATAGGTAAGAATAATAATGCACAATACATATTCTCTCTCTCTCTCTCTCTCTCTCTCTCTCTCTTCTCTCTCTCTCTCTCTATATAATATATATATATATATATATATATATATATATATATATATATATATATATATATATATATATATATATATATATATATATATAATATAATCTTTTTTGTTTTGTTAGGATTTTTTCTTTGCATTTTCGAATCACATGCCGTGCCATATGCAAGCACTCCGCGTGCCATCTTTGGCACGCGTGCCATAGGTTGCCGACCCCTGAGTCATAAAGGAAACAACGCGCGATCACTAGCAAGGACGCGAAGAGTAGGCCAAGAGGAAGCAACGCGAGGAAGGGGGCTGTGACGTCATCAATCTTGGACTTCTTCATGCAACGCGAGGAAGAGAGGAGACCGTGACGTCATCACGACTTCCGACGCGGGAGAGAGGAAACTGTGACGTCATCCCATGTCAACAATCCTTCCCCATATAACCCAGAGCTAAGTAGAATTTTATCTATTCAGGTTTTTTCTCAGTGAAGTGTTGTTCATCAGGAGTCGATCGTCCAATATTACAGGAGGTGAGTTGTTCGCCATCTTAATCTTCATTCATTACAGAATCAATCTTCAACTACGAGTTCTCGCCAGCAGGCTATTTTTTTTCTCGTTGTTGCTAATCGTTTTCTTGCAGGAATTCTCCGAATACTATCTTTATCAAAATTATCTGTACTCTATTATCTTTTTGTGGGTTTTTCCTATTACTTGCAACACATTTATACAGTATATTGCATATGCGTTTACATAGTGGTCGAGTGTATTCTTATAGATATTTTGATAGGACCGCAAGGAATAGGAGTGATAAGAAAAAAGTAAAAGTGAACATGGTAACTACTGCGGCAACTACTGCGGCTGGCAACCCGAATGTTGTGACGCTCGTGAGCGCTAGGTCAGCAATTGTACCTTTTCAAGGTCGGGTCAATGGGTTCCTGCCTCAAAATGTTGAGGCATGGATCTCATCTGTAGATGCTCATTTAAATGCAAAAAGCATCACAGACCCAGCTGTACAATTACAGGAAGCCAATAGCTTCATAGACTTTGCTAAAGGAGACGCAAGTGCATATCTAAGAGGCGTTTCTTTCCAAGAGGCGGCTACATGGGACGAGTTCAAAATTAGGTTACGTGTCGTGTATGGGGGTGAAGAGGCTTTAGATGTAGTATTGGCATTGAGAAATATCCTTAACCAAGCCTCCATGACTCAGCTTAATGTTGTCGAGCGGGCGGCGCTAATTGCCGACCGGCTAAATGAATATCAAGATAGTTTAAGTAACTCTGGGTGGGTTACGAGTGCCAGAATCGCCGTGAAAGATTTTATCCGTCTAATTTACCTCACGAGCATTACAGCAATGTTGCCTGAAGCTTTAGTGCGGTGTTTTGACAAAAATTGCAGCCCAACAGTACGGAATTAGATGTGTATAAACAAATAAAAAAAAACATGTCTAAATGTACCGACCTTGATCCCTCGCTTACTCAAGTTTTTGCAAAAAATGAGAATAAACCACAACAAGTAAACGTGGTCCATAATAATAATCAAGTTGCAGGGATGGTTTGTTTTAACTGTAAACGGCCAGGTCACATGATTTCAGACTGTCGGACGCGTTTTTGTTCAATACATAATAGTTCCACTCATTCATATAATCGTTGCAGAATCCTACAAACACGCAAACAGTTGCCAATGCAAACAAAAAGAAGGGTCCTCAGTACTATAAAAAGAAACAAGCAAACGGAAATGCTGCTCAACAGCAAAAACAAACAAATCGTGCTTCAGGTACCTCTGTTCCTGGGCCGTCTAGCCAGAACTTGCAAGGTCAAGGCGAATTTTCAAGGAGTGCTAAACAAAGCAAATACCACGTAGTTAGCTCCAAGGGGGGAGAGGACGATGTTGGGTCATCCATATCAACATCTTGTGTATCAAATAAAGCAACGCGGAGAAGAATTCTTAGTCGTTTCGCTTTTGAGAAAGACTGTTTGTATTTTCTTACGACTGTCATTCGTAAGTATTTCTGGTTCCTTCTTTCTCCTATGTGATATCTTAGTAGAGTGGTTCTTCTTAAAGTAAAGGAGATGATTCAAACGGATAAGTTGAATAATAGTAGAACAACTTTATTACTGAACTCCATAACAAGAGAGACAGTTCGGTCGTGAGACCGTTCCGTTTTATCGCTAGAAATGAACTGACTTCTTAGAGCATCACGTTCATAGCGAAACATTAGCTATCTCAGTGATTCACATAAAAACATACGTAGTCCGCCGGCTCGGAAGTTACAAGTTTCCTGCGCAGGTTAACAGGTCAACCGCTTCCCATGGAAGTTGTTATGCAAAGTTATCAGTAATACAAAACGATGACATTTCCAAACAAACTTAAACCAGGCTACTGCAGACATTGCATAGCGTGATCTAGATTTGCCTTGGTCACGTAGGACCCTCCTAATTCGCCAATGACCTCAGGTCATGGGTTTTTATTTACAGATATGTAATTCTAAAATAATATACTATATATCTATGTACTTTTATTATCTTATATATAATGTGTATATTATGATATATATATATATTCTATATATATTCTATAATATTTATATATATATATCCCATACTTCTTAAATAATATATATCTATATATATATTATATATACTATCTAATATATAATTATTATATATAGATTAATAATCTAAAAATTATAGATATAGATATATGATATATTATATTATATATATATATATATTTATATATTATATATATATATATATATAGATATATGTATATATAATAGTATACATAATATCAAAAATATTAGACTGATTATTTCACAGAAGGCTTACAAAATACTTTGATTAGATAGCAAGAAAAATATAATGAATTAGGAAGCTACTCATGGATGAATGATCTCTTCAGGGACTTCCGTTTATGCTGAGTAGACTCCGCACCACTCTTTAGGCACCACCAGTAGTCGGCCAGAAAATTGACATTCCATTGGCCTTGACAGCATTCCTCCATAACACTGATATCTTGATGAAAGCAATCACCCTGTTCTTCACTGAAGTCTCCACAATTCTCTGGAAAATAGTCCAGATGAGACCGGAGAAAGCGCATTTTCACTGACATGCGATCACCAAGTTAGCGGAAATTCTCCATAGACTCATCAACCACCTTCTGATACTGGGAACTTCTGTGGTTGCCAAGAAAGTTTGGAATGAAGGAGTTAAGGGACATCCAGGTAGAGAGATCAGCAGGATTCAGTGCATCATCAAAACTAGAGTCCTTGATGAGTTCCCTTATTTGAGGACCATCAAATATATTTGCCTTAAGTTTCTCCATGCTTTTTTGCTAAAACTTCTGATTGAGGAAAGCAAATTCTCAACCTTCCCTGCCTAATGCCTTTACAAAGTTCTTCATGAGACCATGTTTAATATCCTACTCAGTTCAACCAGAGGGTGGACAGAACGTTGTGTAACCCAGGTTTTAATCCTTGTCTTGATGTCCACGCTTGTCTGCATAAAGCTGGTCATCGGCATGGCTATCCCATAAGCACTGAAAGCATGGATACTTTGTGTAACCACCTTGAAGTCCTAGGATGAGTCCAACAACTTTAAGATCTCCAAAGATCAACCATTCATGTTCCTGGTAGTTCAGAGCAGACAACAGAAGTTCCATGCTTTTGTGGGATTCTTTCATTTCAACCGAGTGCCCAACGGGGATTGATGATAACTTATTTCCATTATTCAGAACTACCTTGCGACTTCTGTTAGATGAGTCAAAGAAAAGTCTCCATTCCATAGCATCATACTTCAGACTAAGTAATTCAATTAGGCCAGCAATATTGTTACAGTAGACCATTGAAGATGCTTCATCAAACATGAAGAATTTTCTAAATTCTCTCTCCTGGTCCCGATACCAATAGAATGTTGTTCCAGGTGCCAGTAGATGTTTCTCTCGAAGACGAGAACCCAGTTGCTGAGCAGACTCCTTGGAAAGGTTCAGGTCTCGTGTTAGGTCACTGAGTTTGGCTTGGGTCAAAGGCACCGGTTGGTCATCCGCTTCTGGCCAGTATGCACCACACTCAGCTGTATCAGTCATGTCACTAGATTCGAAATCAGAACTAGATTCCATGGTGATATTTGGCTCAGGAACAGGAAGATCAGGGTCATGGGGAACTTACTTTATGGCAGAAGGAGTATCAGGGTATTGAACATGGTTTTTTGTCCTTGCAATTGATGCCTTTCAGATTTGTCACACCCTTAGGACACCAAATGGCATACTCTTCCTTTTCTTGTTCCTCCAATCCTCCCATAAGCTCTCTACACATGTTTTGCAGCAGACATTGGGAACGAATGGCTTATTCTGGTCCCCTATTTTGACTCCAAAGTAAGCTTGATATGCCTTCTTCACAAAATCTGTGATTTTTGCTTGACGGTCTGAAAGAACCACATGTCCTCAGATGTAACAGAACCTGTTAGGATTATTTTTACACTTCCGATCCATTTTTATACATATCTAGATCTGAAAAAAAATTATTTAAGGTTACCCACGACCCAGTTTTGCAAAAACAAAGCCCATAAATGCTTGAATAATTCCAACATTTTGGAAAAATATGCAGCAATAAAATAGACTATATCTTAGAAACCAGACCTGACCCAGAAAAATTTACTGTATTTTTAAATTCAGCATGCAAAAAGGGTCCTGAATTAGTTGGAAAACCCTTGACCTTTGTAAAAAAAAAGTTTTGGAACACAGATGTAATAATCAAGAATGGACATTTACATTCCTTGTTAATGTGACTTCAATAAGAATGGATTCCAGCATAATCCTTTTGTCATGATAGTTGAGCCTGTATATTATCAAGGAATTATCCCAGTTAATTGCATCGCCTGGCTTAAGCCAATGATCTGATCTACTATGACATTATTTAGTAAACCACTTGAAATGGAATATTTAAGATGAGAGCATCACATTTTTAGTCCTTTTGATGTTTGACCAATATAAATCTTATTACATTCTTTACATAGAATACTGTATACGATACTGTTTGAATTGGGTGGGTTATTCTTTATTATTTTATTTCTCAAATTATTATCATATTTAAATACTAAGTTGATAGCAATAGTTTTTAAGATGGGTACAGCAGTAATTAAATTAGGATGATATAGTAAACAGATGCAAGAAATCAGGAATATTTACTTTTTCTTTTACGATACAAAAACAATTGTCTACACTTGTAACTTAAAACACCTTAGAGAATAAATTTCTTGGAATAAGTCTAGACTCAAAGAACTCCATGTAAATATTAGACTAAAGTGGCAAAAAGAGGGTTTTCCATAACTATACCAAATATTTGTTAAAAAAATTACCATTGAGAGTGATTTTACAGATTAATGGCACCGTAATGTTTGTGAACAATTTGTGCAAACTTTTTCCGAAAGGAGTCATCATGTAAAAACGGGAATTTGGCATAAAAAGCTAATTTTGGTACTGTACATTGTTTGGCGACATTAGCGAATTGTTTAAGAAACAAACGGAGCTTTTTATAAAACAAAGTCTGTGGGAAGCAATTATTCGTAAAATATCCAGAAAGGAAACTAACTTCTTGGTGGAAGGATTGCCAGTTCGATGTAATAAAAAACGCCCTGTGGAGGGAAGTAAAAATAGAGTTTAGTTTAAAATTATAAAACAAGAACTATAGTAATTGGATTCTAGACCAGTAAAAGTTTTCCTTCTAAAAACAGATGTATTAAAAGAGCCATTATCCCTAGTGACAAGAACGTCTAAGAAAGTTAATTGATTGTTAACCTCTTTTTCCACGGTAAAATTAATGTTACTATGTTTAGTATCAACATATGCTAAAAAGGAGTCAATATCACAGTCATTTTTAAATAAGGAGAAGGTGTCATCAATATACCTACCATAAAAGAGTGGATGGAACCTGAGTGGGCAGTCATCTAACATGCGTTCTTCCAGCGAGCACATGAAGATGTTGGCAAAAGTGGGACCCAAGGGAGAGCCCATGGCTACACCGTCTGTTTGCTTATAAAGTTTGCCGTCAAAAACAAAGGCTAGTTCTAAAAGAGTTTTGAAAAAACGAACGATTGAAATTGTTAAAAACAGAATCTGGCTCAGGAAAAAGTTTGTTAGAGATAATATCGATAGTTTCTTCCACAAGGACATTAGAAAATAGAGATTCAACGTCTAAACTGGCCATTCTTGTCACTAGGGATAATGGCTCTTTTAATACATCAGTTTTTAGAAAGAAAGCTTTTACTGGTCTAGGATCCAATTACAATAGTTCTTGTTTTTATGATTTTAAACTAAACTATTTTTACTCTCCTCCACAG
>NC_061100.1:64935476-64945476 GCF_015104395.2 Macrobrachium nipponense
TTTTCATCAATGCCCCTAAAATGGAAATCAGTACTTCAACTGCCTCCCAGTGGGAAGACATCACCTGGCCTCATCAGTAGTAAGACCCATGCACACAAGGAATATCATGTAATAGCAGGTAGGACAGGCCTACCCTATTTTCCAGGCAGCGTAAACGTGTCAACAATGACACAGTACCATTCTCCGACCCGTGTCTCCAGGCAAGAACACTGACAAAAGTTTATAATGTAGGGTAGAATATCACGACAGGCCAACCCTCATCACGGTGGACGGGTCTTATTCACTCGATATTTAATTGGTGAAACATGAATACAATTGCAACTCTAAGCATACCATTTAAAAGACTGAAGTTTCGTCAACATATTGTGATATATGAAAGCCCCATAAAATAAGCATGTGAGCTCTTCGTAAAATATGTTTTCAAGGCAGTTTTGAAATCCAATATGGCAGCTACGTTTTGCATGGACGGTTCTCATCAGTGACGGCCACCATCTTTCCCCAGCCTTCCCAGCACTCATTTGAACAATGTTAGCGTATGTATGTAACGTTTATTGATCTTACTCAAGATTGCAGTTGTAATCAGCACAATAAAACAACATTTTGTTGCCTATATTAGTGAAAGTATGAAACTTGTTATTCCCGGGGTTATGATTTGAACTGAATTCATTCTTACCATTGTAATCGGCGGTTTTTATTCCTTACTGCCATCACAACTGAAACTCCACAGTGCTTATTTGATTGTTATTATACACATTTTGGTCTCAGTTCACTCCACATTGCACTTTAAACCCGTTGCTGTTCCTGGTTTCTAAGCGCGCGCGCCATAAACACAATTACGAACAGCAGACGACGACAGACGACGAAACTGCAAAGTTTTATTCCCTAAACTGTTTACTTTACTCGTTATTTAGTTTAAATTTACTTTGTTATTTAAAAATTTTGATTTAATTCATGTATATTATCCTTTTTTTGCAACCAAATTACCCCAAAAAATTACAGATATTTGTCTAAAGTAGATAAAATCAAATGTTTCTAACGTTTTCGTACATTCTGGCTGCCGAAAACCATAGAGGAACGAATACGGAAAAGTGCAGAGGAACGACTAGGTTTTTTTTTTTTTTTTTTGCTTTTTTTGTTTTTGCTAGCACTTTTCATTGATTTCAGTCTTTATTAGTATTTTGAATTTCTTTAATAATCGTATGCCAGAAATAAATGTAACCTTTAATGTTTGCATGCTTTAATGTTTGCATGCTAAGAATGGCAAAAATCATCGTTGCCACATTAGTGGAGGCTTCACACATATGCCGTTCCATTATTATAAACTGTTTCCATGAATTCTAGTTGTCATAGTAATGCAATAATGATAAAATTGCTTTAATATTTATGTATATATACTTCCAATACATAGCCTAATTTCACCAATTTCAACGTTTTGTGTGTAGTCTTATACCCAGTTTTGGAGGGTCAACACATACCGAATGGCAACAGAGAGAGAGAGAGAGAGAGAGAGAGAGAGAGAGAGAGAGAGAGAGAGAGAGGAGACGAGAGAGAGAAAAGAGGAAAGGCGGAGGACGAAGAAGAAAGGGATGGTGTGGAGGGGGGTGGGGGGTGGGGAGAGGGTAGGTGGAGCTTTATACAATGTGTC
Source organism: Macrobrachium nipponense (assembly GCF_015104395.2). Lineage (NCBI taxonomy): Eukaryota > Metazoa > Arthropoda > Malacostraca > Decapoda > Palaemonidae > Macrobrachium > Macrobrachium nipponense. The sequence goes on from NC_061100.1 coordinate 64,937,122, forward strand.
GTATCCATTTCTGCATAATGGAGTTTTTTGTCTCTTGGTACAATGAAACAAGTGTCGTTATTCTTTACGATTAATGATTCACGATACCCTTATAAAAATACGGCACTGGGTGTAATGCACTATAGCAAAATCTCGTTCTGTTACGAGTGTTCGTTACAGAAATAGGTATTGCCCAAAAACGCTTGCACTGTCTCTGAAACCCATAGTAGATCATGCTGCTTAGTTGTCAATCAAGTTTTTATAACCAAGTATTTTTTACAAGCTAGCTATTGAATAAATTTGTATTTTTCTCAGTCAAAACATATGCCCCTCAATGCTAACTTTCCTCTTTTAACGACTTTCTGGTCATTGCAAATCGGCCCCCATAAGTTTCTTATGGTGCGAAAACAGACAGAGGCCCATGGACGAAACGAGTTGCGTCACACTACGGCGATAATCCAGCAGTAAAACATCTTCATATATCCTAAAAGTAAATAATAAAGATATATATGCGCATTACAATTATAACAATTACATGTATAGCTGATAAACAATCTGCATGAATAACTGGTAAACTGTTCTGCAATGACAGTTGAGTATAGCAATTATTTACAATAGGTACGAAAGTCAAGATGTCGTGACGTCATAATACAGAACTTAAAAGAACGTTCTAATTCAGAAAAATAATTACTTAAATTTGAGTCAGAGTCGAGTTACTTTTTCAATAACGAATATTTTCAAATATCATCATATATGTAAAATATTGATGTTTTACTACTTATTTAAAATTAGCTAAGAGCACGCTTCTCGTCATCTTCTACCAAAACAGCTGTTTACTCCTGGCTTGTTGTTGGTGAGAAATCGTGTTTCGATTGTTGTGATAAAAGTGCTCCAGCGTCTGTGGGTACAAGTGGTGTGCGGATTTATCACAGGAAATGGAAAGTTTGTTGACACAAGCGACTCCGTAAACATCGAGATGGCGTCAATCTTCGAAACATTTTTAGTTGTAAGTAAAAATTTCTAAAGCGTTTTGGTGAGATTTCCACTGCCGTGGGCGCCATTTTCAGTACCCTCTGTTTAAATCTTAAAATTTGGCCTTAATTTCTAACTTTGGAGAAAATACTTACTTCGAAAGGAGAGTAGAGGTCTTTAGCTCCGTTTCTCACCAACAACAAGTCGCGACTGATGCCCATCTCGGGTGTCAGGACGCGTTATAATGTACTTTTTCGGAGGGTGGCTAGCGTTGATTATAGGTGGCCTGCTTGGCCTGCTGTGATATTCTACCCTATACAAATAGTATTCTTATTCTCGTATCTTAATGTCATGGTGAGGGAAAATCCTCCCGTGACATGTATATGATAATGATATATTTATTAATATTTATCAGCTAGTTCCTTTTAAAGCAATGCGTGAAGTGTGAATGAACCTGGTCCTTTTTCGAGTTAAAATTGTCATGAGGCATTCTGTAAGCCTTGAATCCACAATGATAGTGAACGCATTAACCGTAATCATTCATATTTTGTGATCGGCAGTAAATCATTTTCCATTATCCGTAATATGAAAACTTTTAAGCCAAACAAAACTTCTTTCAGTCTTCTTCTAAAGATTGAAAAGAAACCCACAAAATCACTGTGTTTAACGTGTTTACTTCTAAGTATTTACATTTAATTTTACTCCACACTCGATTACTTTCAGGCCCTATCTGTGGCCCATTTTCAAAAGATGTGTAGGTCTTACCATCTCTTGAAAATGGGCCACAGATAGGGCCTGAAAGTAATCGAGTGTGGAGTAAAATTAAATGTAAATTCTTAGAAGGAAACACGTTGTACACAGTGATTTTGTGGGTTTCTTTTTTAATGAAAACTTTTATCAGGGGAACACATGCTGACAGGTGACTGAAAGTAAATAATTCTGGATCATCATGTGTGACAATAACCTGTCAAATAAATGAGAACGCATTCCTTTAAAAATGAATGTACAATTACGCTATTACATATTGCATCACTCTACGAAATATAACGCAAGGATCGTTTCTCTTTTTTATTTTCATATAATAATTAGTTTGAGAATTTTTCTTTCATTATATGAAAATTGAAATCAATTATCACAAGTAATAAATAAAACTGGATGGAAAAAGCTTGTTTAATGCAGTTTATTTAAGTATTTTGTCTGAATCAGTATGCAATATTTTATTATGTTTAGACAGGAACAGGCCTATCAACCGTGTCAGCAGATTGCCATCTGTATATTGTTATTTTATGCAAATTATACCTGAGTGAATGGAGTTTGGCTTATCTAATGTTATCAGGTTACCCAATGTTTAAAGATCTTTCAGTTAAAATAGTTACTTCAAGTTATCATATGAAATATAATATAAAAAATATTATATTGCAATACATCGCCTGAACACCTGAATTAGCCCTAATCCCAATTAGCCCGAACAACTCTCAATTACCCATCCCACTAGTGGGAAATTTGTTTTTAACAGTCAGCGTTGCCAACGCTGCAGGTAAAAACTTCCTTGAGTTACCATCCCAGACGGTTGGCAACGCTGGTACAGGTGTGCCGTTACTCTTATCTTCCGCAATTGCTTTTTGTTCGCGCCGCGGGAAGGTTGTTGACCTTCTGCAGCGCGAGTTTGATCCTTGCCCGACTCTCTCGGATGGTTACGATTATTGACGAAGAACTCAAGAATTACGGGACTTGGTTTTCGTTTGGATTGGATTGATATACAGATATTATGGATAAGACTTCGCTTCTACCGATCACCTCAGCACCGGCAGTTTCGACTCCGTCTTTGATCTCTCCGACGTCGGCAGAAGCCACTGCACATCGCTCCTGCTCTTCCTGCAAGAGACGTATGAGTACTCTGAGACACGATAGACACTATATGCCAGGTATGTAGGAAAATTAAATGCGATGTGGAAATGCGGTGTGAAGAATGTTCAAGTTGGACAGTTGAAGAGATCGAAGACTACATCCGACATCGCAAGTCGTTAGCCAGTAAAGGAAGTAAACGCAAAGTAGATTCAGCGTCATCTGTAGGATCGCAAGCTCCTATACAACAACCGAAGGAGTTAGCTAGTGATGAGGTAGTAAAACAGATAGAGGATAGGATAGCAAATAGCATGACAAAATTAATTACGAGTCTTTTCCAATAATTTGCTGATGAAAATGCTAGTAGTGTTAGGATGTCTAATCATAATTCTCTTTCAGCTCCCCTGCCTGTTCCAGAACCAGCCCTAACGGGTGCTGAGGGTAATGAAGAACCACAAGCCTCCAAGTGGGCAGGTTCTGTCGGCCCCCTCGGCGCGGAGCAGGCAGTGAAGGACCCCCCCTTACAACCCCCTAGTAGTTTTGATAAAATTAATTTGGAAAATTTTAGCCAGGATCAGGGAATAGGGGTGACTAAGACGATAGGGTCCGAGTTAGGTATTGAGGACAAGCTTGCGAGCGTGCAGAGTCGTTCTCCTGGACGGACATCAAGTCTAAGTTTGTTGGCATCCAGCCTTAAGGCAGACGTTTCTCCGTCTTCTCTTCTGTTTAGGTCCGGTTCGAGGACACAAGTAAAGTTTACGGTTCCGAAAGTGCGGGATCCTGTTCCTTTAGCTGTCAACTATCCTTCCTATGTCTCAGAAGATCCTATTTCTTCTTCCCCTGTATCTGTCTTCCCTACCCCTTCTTCTAGTAATGCGGATCAAGGAGCCCCCCCTTCGGGTGTTCTAAGAAGTTCCCGTAGTAGTCGGATCGACTTGGCAGATAGAAACGCAGATCTTTTGGGCCTCTCTAAAGGCTATAGGCTTTTGATTAAAGGTTGCATTAATGGTATTATGAACATTAGAGATTATGTGACATAAGAATGTCCAGAATTTTTGGAGGACATGCTGCAAGACTTTCAAGGAGGGTCAGAATCAGTGTATTATATGTCCCTTAAGAGAGAGTCTCATGCCGCCTCCGGGTCGTCCGCAGTTCCTTCTTCCGCTCCCACAACCTCTGCCTTGCCACTTTTAGCTTCCTCTATGACTCCTTCTTCTTCATCTTCTTCTTCTCTTGCCTTTCCTGCGGCTCGCGCACCTTCCACCTTTCCTACATCTTCTTTCCAAAGCCTTCCTTCGTCTCAGGTAAATTTACCAGTTCCAACTTTTCCGTCGTCTTCGTCTTTCTCTCTTACGCCCTCAGTACAGTCGGCTTTGGTAAGGGTATCTCCGGTCAGGAAGGAACACAGGACTTACTTAAACAGGAGTTCTGGGTCCTAATCAGTGGCCTATGCAGGATTCTTCGCTCCCGCAGCAGTCGGTAGCTCAGAAGGCAGCAGATATATCTCAGGCGTTTCAGGTAACACAAAGTTCTGACATACGCGTTTCTGCCTCGCCTAGTCGAGAGGCATCACGATTGAGCGATGTACAGCTGTCAGCTTCGACGTTTACTGCTGCGGACCCTTCTGGAGTAACCTCTTCCCCTTTCATTCTTCCCTCCTCTTCCTCGATCCAGGCACATTCAGTTCCGCTCTCTTTTCCTTCGGCAAGATATAACACAGTAGGTTCGGTCCCGGACAGGTTTCTTCCGCACCGAAACAGGGGGATTTCTCCCCAGGACTTTTCTTCCCTTCCACCTCTTTCAGGGGTTACTATTGCTCCAGAGGCGGAAGGACAGCAACCAGGTTTAAGTGATAATCTAGCAGACTTTTCATCGTTGGATGGACCGCACTCTGGCCCTCCTCCGCCTTCTTTGGCCCCAAACCGTTCGGCGGCCGCGGAAGAGGAATCGATTCCTGAACTTCGGGATATTCCGGTGGACTTGGGCTGTCCTCTGGCTAATAGCAATGATTATAGGCGTATGCTGGATTATGTGACTGCGCTTTACCCGCAAGCGAGAGCTCCGGAGGATCAACATGTTTCGAATCAGTCATTATTTGATACATTCTATGCTACCAAACCAACTCCAGCACCTTTTTCGTGCTGTTTAGTCTGGTTTGACCGCGTCAAACAAGCGATGCAAGAGGCAGACGGTAGGTTGGCTGCGGCAGTAGCTGCCAATAGACAGGATATTTCGCTTCTCTCACCACGTAAGGCGATTTATGCAGTCCGGGGGATCCCTTCGGCAGGGGCCAGGTTACCGCTCAACGAATCGGTTGAGGCGATTCTGTGTAGGTCTCCGGCAGCGTCTAGACTCGTAGGAATTTCGCTAAGAGAAGCGGGAGTGTTGAGAGGACGTCTGCGTAACCAGACGGAGGCCCTCTCTCATCACACATTCTCGGAATTATTTAATCAAGCCCTGCTGGGGTTTCTAAAAAATGGACGGTTACGTTCCCTCAGATCCGGGACTGTTCGACAACTTGATAACGTCAGTCTCGATGGGCCCACCCCGCTTAGCGCATCAGGCGAATGTGCTAGCTTCCTCTACGACGTTCGTAGGGAAGAAGAGGAGAAACTTCTATCTGAGTCACCTTCCCCCTCATTATCCGGACGTACACAAGAGTCTTACTTAGAGCTCCCATAGCGTTAGCAGATTCGCTTTTTAAGGAGGGAGACGTATCCAATATGACTAATTTCGTGGCTTCCAATTCGGCAGTCGAATCGCAACAGGCCATGATTCGAGTAGCAGCACAGGGCTCCCGGTCACCTAGAGGAGCACGTAGGGCTTCCCCTATGAGAAGACAGACTTCTAAGTCTCCCCCTAGATCACCTAAGAAGGTGCGCTTTGCGAACAGGGCGGGTTCAGGCCCTTCCTCATCATCTGCTAAACCTTCGTCGGCTCGGAATTTTACGAAGTAGGAGACATGTCCCTCGTCTGCACAGGTAGAAGGCTGTCTAGCCCCTTTCTACCAGGTATGGAAGGAGTGGGGAGCAGAGGATTGGGTGGTGGAAGTTCTGAGGGCGGGGTGTATTCGATCCCCTTTCACTCCCTTCCTCCTCTGTCACCCTCTCCCGTATACCTTCCGAGTTATTCCCAGAATTCCATCAAAGGAATAGCTCTAACAAAGGAGATTCAGGAACTCTCGGAGAAGGGGGCACTAGAAACAGCCCCCCCATCTCCGGGGTTTTACAGCAGGATCTTCGTTGCATCGAAAGCTGGGGCAAGTGGAGGCCGATAATAGATCTTTCGAACCTCAACAAATGGATAGTAACTGCGGGGTTTCACATGGAGACCGCGCAGTCTGTATTACGGTCAGTCAGAGGGGGGGATTGGATGGTGTCGGTGGACCTAAAGGATGCGTATCTCCAAATTCCGTTTCATCCGGAATCTCGGAGATATCTCAGGTTCGTATCTTCCGTCGGCACCTTCCAGTTCAAAGTTCTCCCCTTCGGGCTGACTACAGCACCGCAGTTATTTATGAGGGTCATGTCTCCGGTATCTGCAATTATGCATCGTCGGGGTTACAGAATGCTAAGATACCTAGACGACTGGCTGATTCTAGCCTCCTCCCTGGAGGAGATATTAAAGGCGAGGGACTTCCTTCTGAACGTATGCGGGATGGTTAGGAATTCGGCTGAATTTTGCAAAGAGTTCTCTAGTACCAACACAATCTATGACTTATTTAGGGATGAGGATTCTCTCTCTTCCTTTCAAGGCTTTCCCATCACCGGAGAGAATACAGTCAATACTAAACCAAGTGAACCTGTTTTTGTCAAAAAGGGAACAAATAGCGTCATCATGGAGAAGTCTATTAGGGAGAATGTCGTCTCTATCCTTTCTGATTCCAGGGTCCTCGTCCCGGATGCGTTCGCTACAGGGACGTCTTCCAGGAATCTCTGGGACTTTCCGAAACGAGAACGCAGTTATAAGCTGGAGCGATTCTTGCCTCTCGGATCTTCTGTGGTAGTCAGAAGAAGCACCTGACACGCGGAAAGTCCCTAAGTCCCTCTAATTCCCGACTTTCACCTATATACAGATGCCTCAAATCAAGGTTGGGGAGCAACCTTGGAGGGAACTCAGGCGTCAGGTCTTTGGAGGGAACGGGAAAGAGAGGAATCAATCAATTTTCGGGAACTCAAAGCGATAGAAGAAGCGCTCAAATATTTCTCGAAAACTAGTACAAAACAGAGTGATAGCATTGTTTTTGCGACAACGTAACAGCGATCTCGTATCTCAAGAATTCTGGAGGAACGAGATCAACAGAACTAAATCTAGTAGCCCAAAGAATCCTGAGATGGTGCGAAGACCAAAGAGTGTCTCTCCTTCCCCACCAGTTTGTATCGGGAAGCCTCAATGTTCTGGCCGTCTCTCTAAGTCGCGCACGTCAGGTACTGGGAGGAGAATGGACATTAACACAGGATGTAGTACGTCAGGTACTCAGGAAGTGGGCCGGCGACGGTAGATCTATTCGCGACGAGACTAAACCATCGTCTGCCGTATATTTCTCCCTCCGCCCCGGTAGTGGATCCGATGTCAATAGGAACAGATGCAATGCTACAAAGCTAGGATCACATGCAGGCTTATGCGTTCCCACCCTTCGGTCTCATCCATCGAGTTATCAGAAACTGAGGGAGAGCGACAAGGTGAGTTTGACACTGATAGCTCCTTTCTGGACACAACGCCCTATGGTTCCCGGAACTGTTGGAGCTCATCATAGATTATTCCCATGCTCCTTCCTATTCGGAAGGATCTACTCAAACAACCACACTTCCACCACTACATCAGAACCCTCGCATGCTAAACCTAGCTGCTTGGAGACTGTCGAGCGAGCAGCAAGAAAAACCGGACTATCTAAAGAAGTGGCTAAGCAGCTTTCTTTTACTTATGGAAATCAACACGGAAACTGTTCCAAGTCAGATGGACTATTTACAGGGGATGGTGTCGGAAAGAGGGTCATTCTATTTCTAGACCTTCAATTCCTAAAATAGCAGACTTCCTTTTATTTCTAGGAAAGTCAAGAGACTTTCACACTCGGCGATAGCAGGCTACCGCTCGATGCTCAGTAATACTTTTAAATTTCACCTTCCAGAGATCTCAACGAGTAGGTGTATTCATGATCTAATATGATCCTTTAAGATTGAAAGCCAGGATTACCGAATCGAGCACCACCATGGGATTTTGTCGGTAGTGCTTCGTTTTCTAGTTCCCCAGAGTTCGAACCAATCGAGAATCTGACATTAAGACAGTAAGAAAGAAAGTTCTCTTCCTTACTGCATTAGCAACAGCGAAGAGAGTGAGTGAGCTGCAGGCAGTATCCAGGCTCGTTTCGTACAAAGGAGACAATATTTTGTTTCTTGTCTTTTCTGCCGGAATCGTGGCGAAGACAGAGTCAGAGGCGAACACACTGCCAAGGTCGTTCAGGGTATTGGCCTTGAGAGATTTCGTCAATGGAGACCCGAAAGAGATGCGATTATGCCCGGTGCGAGCGCTAAGAGTATATTTATCCCGGGTAAGAGAAAC
>NC_061100.1:64967976-64970476 GCF_015104395.2 Macrobrachium nipponense
TAAGTGATGTTATTTGTTACGGGACTATTCTTAATTAGCATATCTTTAATGGTATTGTTATAAGAGAACACAACATTAACATTAAACGATTTAAATATTGATTTTATGGTTTCAAATTCACTAAGTATGGCAAGCAAAGTAAATTTTTAGGGGTTTCTTTCTCATTACTAACAACACTGTAAAACCTTTTGTGAGCTTTTTGATAACATAAATCAATTGTATGAAGTGGGTAGCAGAGATCGTTTCCTATCTTTTTTATGTATTCTGTTTCTTGGTCAAGATATTGTGGACTCGTGATCCGCAAAGCACGTAAGAACATACAAGAAAAAAATGAAATTTTTATATTAGACATTATCAAAGGCATGACATATAATATAGTGCTATGTATGCCTATCCTGAAAATAATTTCCCCGCTCGCTACAGAAAAAGTTTAAAAGAATTGAAGAATGATACTAGCTACATTACTAAGGCTGATAAATCCAATAGTTTGGTAGTTCTGGACAAAATTAACTACATAGCTCGCATGCATACTTTCTTAGAATATGAAACAACCTGCAAAAAACTCGCAAAAAATCCGTTGGACCAAGTAATAAAAAACCTCAATATCACTGAAACAAATTCTTAAAGATAAAAAACTCTTGTGTAAATTAACTGTACATTGTCCCTCATTACCTTACTTATATGGCCTACTTAAAATTCATAAGGAAAACAAACCTATGCGGCCAATTATTAATACTGAGGGATCAATTGCTTATAAACTATCTAGATATATTGCTAAATTGTTATCCCGCTACTTGAAACTATCTAATTCACACATTCGGAATTCTCTTGATCTTGTGGAAAAATTAAGTAACATTGCATTAAACCCTATTGATATCTTTGTCAGTTTTGATGTATGTACCTTGTTTACAAAAGTCTCTATTGACTCTGTGCTAGAATATTTAAGTAATGAACTTGTATTGCATGAATTACCTATGTTCGTTAGTCACATGATTTCACTGATTAAGTTGTGTATTTGTGATTGCAGATTTATTTTTAATGGAGAATGTTGCCAACAAATATTCGGTAAGGCCATGGGTATCCCCTTATCACCTCTCCTTTCAAAGTTGTATAAGGAATTTTTTTAAAGACAACACCTCCCGAATATCACACTTGTCCCCTTAAAATGGTTCAGATATGTAGACGAAATCTTAGTAGTCTTACCTGTTGGTATCGATGTAAATGATTTATTGTCTAAATTGAATAATTTAGTACCATCCATAAAATACACTGTTGAAATTGAAAAACTATGTCATCCCTTAACTAGATGCATTAATTTATAAAAAATCTTTCCATTGTAAATTCAGTATTTATAGGAAACCCACAAATAATTTAACATATGTACATTTTTATTCTGGCCACCATCTTAATATTAAGATTTCAATTTTTTCTTCCGTGTTCTTATGTGCTTTGCGGATCACGAGTCCACAACATCTTGACCAAGAAATAGAATATATAAAAAAGATAGAAAACGATATTTGCTACCCACTTCATATAATTGATTTATGTTATAAAAAAGCTCACAAAGAGTTTTATAGTGCTGTTAGTAATAAAAAAGAAACCCCTAAAAAGTAACTTTGCTTGCCTTACATTCGTGGATTTGAAACCATTAAATCAATATTTAAATAATTTAATGTTAATGTTGTGTTCTCTTATAACAATACCATATAGTAATTAAAGATATGCTAATTAAGAATAGTCTCGTGACAAATAACAGCATCATTTACAAAATTCCTTGTTAGGATTGTCTGTCTTTTTACGTCGGTCAGTCAAGTAAAAATTTATGTGCACGTATTAAACAGCATTTATACTAAGTTAGAACAGCCCAGACTTCAAATGCACTATTTATCCATCTGAGCGAAAAATCTTATTGTATAAATTGGGGCAAGAGCTCTGTAATTGCTAGGTCTAATGATTATGTTTCAAGAAATTTACTGGAATCAGCAATTATACAAATCACTAATAAAACATCCTAAATCTTAGTCTGGGATTGTGCCATTTGGACCCATATATTTGTAAAATGTTTATGAGGGACCTTAAAATAAATGAGTCAACTACTAATTGATTAGTTCCCCACATGTTTTCTAATTATCTTCTCCTCTCTCTCTCTCCCTCTCTCTCCTTCTCTCTCATCTCTCTCGTTCTCTCTCTCGTCTCTCTCTCTCTCTCTCTCTCTCTCTCTCTCTCTATTTATATCCTACTTTCGTTTTTTACTCATTGTTGGAATATTTTTATAAATTTCATGTTAACTAAAACAAAATGTATTGTTTTTCGAATAAAATTTGCCTTGACAAGGCACCATGCATAAACCCTTTATCTATTTTTTTTCGGGATGTTACTAAGTTGTATATGCCTCCTTGTTTTTCGAAATGTATTGTTTTTTTACCAAATCATATGTTGACCATGTGTGGGTGGTTGCCTTAAATCTCTAATCTTGCCTACGAGCATTTTTTCGTTTCTG
>NC_061100.1:64972976-64990476 GCF_015104395.2 Macrobrachium nipponense
TATATATATATATGGTGTATATATATATATATATATATATATATATATATATATATATATATATAGATGAGAATTTCAGTATCATAAATGGAAAAGAAGTGGTTGAATCTTCAAGGACTTTGGGAAGGAGAAAATGGGAAGCATTTTGCCGCTTAAAGGTTCAAAGGATACAGGATTCAGATACGATGAGAAAGCGTCAAGGGCTGAGGCGTGACGCCTGGTTGAAATTTTTCATTCTTATTTTCATATAAAGAGAGAGAGAGAGAGAGAGAGCTACACTTCATTTAGTTATTCTTAATTTTGAATAGTACTATGTTATATTTTGTATATATACCTGAGGATCACAATCTCGTGGATAATTATTTACTATTTTATTTTCGCATAAAATTCGTATTTCACTGATGTAATGATAATTAATCAATCTAAGTATTAAAAAAAAAAGTATAATTTATTACTGCACCCCATTTTAGTCTGAGTCCTAATGTATAGAATTATAATTTTTCCCTGTTTTTGACATGAAGATGGGATTTGTATCCGAAACGTGTGATATTATATAGGTCAAGTTTTAACTGAAAAAATGCTGAAGATTCTGCTGGCCATACTGACTGTTCCTACTAAAGATCCGACTTTTCTAGAGCGTCAATGCTATGACACACAAACACACTTACACACACACAACACACACACACACACACACACACACACACACACACATATATATATATATATATATATATATATATATATATATATATATATGTGTGTGTGTGTGTGTGTGTGTGTGTGTGTGTAAGTGTGTTTGTGTGTCATAGCATTGACGCTTCTAGAAAGTCGGATCTTTAGTAGGAACAGTCAGTATGGCCAGCAGAATCTTCAGCATTTTTCAGTTAAAACTTTACCTATATACATCACACGTTTCGGGATACAAATCCCATCTTCATGGTCAAAAACAGGGAAAAATTATAATTCTATACATTAGGACTCAGACTAAAATGGGGTGCAGTAATAAATTATACTTTTTTTTTTTTAATACTTAGATTGATTAATTATCATTACATCAGTGAAATACGAATTTTATGCGAAAATAAAATAGTAAATAATTATACACGAGATTGTGATCCTCAGGATATTTATAAAAATTAACAGTATACAAAATATACATATACTATTCAAAATTAAGAATAACTAAATGAAGTGTAGGCTCTCTCTCTTATTCTCTCCTCTCTCTCTCGTCTCTCTCTCTCTCTCTCTCTTCTCGTCATCTCTCTCTCTCTTTATATGAAATAAGAATGAAAAATTTCAACCAGGCGTCACGCCTCAGCCCTTGACCGCTTTCTCATCGTATCTGAATTCCTGTATCCTTTGAACCTTTAAGCGGCAAATGCTTCCCATTTTCTCCTTCCCCCAAAGTCCTTGAAGATTCACCACTTCTTTTCCATTTATGATACTGAAAATTCTCATCTTTGAGTGTTTCGTCTTCTATTTTATTTCTTATATATGCTTCCTATTCCATTAGTTTCTTTAAATTTATTATTTTGTGTTTCATTCATTTATTCAATTTTTTTTTTTTTTTTTTTGGCTTTTATAGCGTATTTTATCATTTCTTTATAAACTAGCTATATCAGTTCCTCATTTTCTCTTCGTACAAAAATATTTTTCTGTTTATCTTTTCGTATTATTGTGAAGATAGCTAGGAGAATCAGTTTGGAATAGCGTAAATATAAAAAAGAGAAAAATAAATGAGAGAGAACCATTTATAGACAAATGATAGCCAGAGAAAGGAGAGAAAGAATGCATAATAGACAAACGAGAGAGAGAGAGAGAGAGAGAGAGAGAGAGAGAGAGAGAGAGAGAGAGAGAGAGAGTAACCATTAAACAACTGTTTACCATCTCACCTGTGACCTGAGCTTTCAACTTTCGCTGGAATTTGAAGACTTCCGGTGACGACAGTAGTCCCACCCGCGAAGGAGGGATTAAATCAATTAATCACACCCAAGGAACTTCGTTCGATAATCTTCAACCAACAACGGCGGCTACCAGGCGGGACAGAAGCAAATTGCCCGCCTACTTGTTGGCGGACACTTTCTTTGAAGAACCCTCTAGAAAGCAAGCTTGAAGGGACAGAAGGGAGGAGATAGCAGAGAGCCTTAGCGAAGCTGTGGGTTAAAAAGAATTAAGAAAGGCTTACACTTCGGTTCGCAGTCATATACTTAACATGTAATTTTATGTTTATTTCTAATAGTGTATAACTACAAGAAAGTAATAAACTAATTCAAATAAGAAGCAACAAGCAATAAATAAATAAGAATAAAGCAAATCAAATAAAAAAGTCCTTACATTGGTGCCAGCTACATTGAATCCGAGGAAGTGGTAAAAAAGTTCAGTGTGAAGAAAGAAAAATTACACACGCCATAATTTCATAACGACGGCAATACGAATCGACAAGCAGAACTCGAAAATTTCGTAACAAACGGTGATGTGAATCATAACATCAACGAAACCATTCCCGCTACAAAAGTCAACGGCTGATATACAACGAAGTGAAATAATAATCTATAAACATTACCGCTTAGAAACACACAACTTTAAAGCATTATTCCTCAAGATATAACAACAAGTGAACGGCGCAAGCATAACAACATATGTGAAGCAATGAGCATCATAACAGAGCAGCAGTAACGACACACACCCAAATAGATTTCTTACACAATCTGTAAAAAACGGGTAGTCGACGGTGTACAACGAAGCAAGAGGAGGACCGTTTTAGTAAAGATTTAAAACCAGAAGTCGCATCCTGTGTGTCTACACCGGACTACAGTGGGTCGCGAAAAGAAAAGTGAAACAGTTCAAGAGAAAACAGTGATAACAAACAACAGTTTAAACTGAACCACAACAGAAGTACGTAAACGTGATTGAAAAGTTATTTCAATTATTCTCTCTCTGTAAGAGTGTATGAATTTTATTTTTTGTTCTCTCTCAGAAGGAAGAAAACATATATTTTTCATCATTAAAATTAAAAGGAAAATTATTTTCTCATAATACTATTGTAATATGCGGAATTAGTTTGAAGAATTGTTGAATGCTATTAGAAATAGCCAATACAATTTAATACGAACACCAGACAGACGCAGCCGAATTCCAGTTCCGAATTCACAAATAACACGAACTCAAGAAAATTCTAGTACTGCTAACACAAATGCGAATAATCATAATATTAATAATAATACTAATCATAACACTAACAATACTAACACCTTGCAATTTAGAACAATGACACAAACAGTAGTCATTACACAAGCCACCCGTTTCTGTGGACGGTGGATAATTCAAATCCTGACAAAATATTCTGTGAACCAATGGCTAGCTGATATCGACAGTCGCATATCCATAGGGAGAAAAACAAATGAAAGAGTTAAAACCAACAAAGCCTTGCTTTTCGTTAGTTCAGAAAGAGGTGATGCACTTAGAACTCTTAATTCAGTAAGATTTAGCAATATAACTACATACAATGAATTTAAACACTTGTTTATCAATATGGGAACCAGTAAGTCAATGTGGTGTCTTATAAATTATTAATAAATTCCTTACACAATATTTTGATGGCGAATCAATAGCCAATCTTCATACAGATACTGAAGAATCGATACATAGGTTAATCGAAGATTTGAAGAATAATAGTATCACCATAGGAAATAAGGATGATTTCAGGGATGACGAAAATGATTTAGGTAACGTAAGGCATGTGTTGAATTATTTGTCATTTGGAACAATGTATAATGCACTTAGTGAAAAAGAAAAGAAAGCTTTCAAGAAAGTTAAAATTGATCCAAAGAAGGATAGCCTTACAGCATTAATATCAATGAGACAAGAAATATATAGACTTTTCTAAGGAATCTGTAGGAATGAAAAGAAATGCAGAAATATATATATTTCATTTAACAGAAGTCACAAGTAAAATGATAATTTCTGACAATTTGGGAATAGACAAATTTTCTTTCAAGGGTCATATGCACAAAATAATGGGAAAAAATCGAATCCAAACCTGAAAGGAAGACAGAATCTATCAAGGAATGGTACACCCATCAGATATACTAATGGTCAATATACGAACAGAAATAATTCAAAGACAATGAATAATCAAGCTCAAGGAACTAGACCAAATACAACATGTGAAAACTGCGGGTATATCAATCATTCCACTAATGGATGCAGAAAGCCTAGGATCTGTGCAGTTTGGAAAAATATCGGGCATTTGACTAAAAACTGTTGGTTCAATACTAAGGAAGCCAATAAGGAGAATGTCAATAATAACAGCAACTCAAATACGAATAAGTTCTCAATTCAGTGACAATTAACTCCTTTATAGAGAAAGGAAAGTAAATCTCTTCAGGCTGATTAATGAGAAGGAGTAGAAACAGTCACGATAGGAAATGAAGGTTCATCCGCATTTCCCTATTTACATAGCAAAGAAGTAGTATTTTTCATGGCAGAGGAAGAAATAAGAACAAAGGATCTGCCCATTGCAAAGATTCCAGTAAATGGAAAGACATGTACTACTCATTAATGGGCATTGCAGAAACTAAGATTCAGCGTCAAAGTAGAATAATAAAAGGAATTACGGGAAAACAGATTAAAGGTCTGGGAAATGTGAAACTAGAAATAGATATTTTGTCACATGAATTTATTGAAAGTTTTCTAGTTTTAGAAGACAATTATTTTTCCAGCACAAGTACTGTTCCCATTTAATTTAATGAGGAGATGTGGAATAAGATTATATAGTGGTGAAGGAAATATTAGCTTGAAACAAAATAATCGAAGGAGTGTATGGTTTACGTTTGGCTACGATAAGTTTCACCCAAATTTGATCAATTTGTCTTAGACGATTTCGACATGTGAGGCACACATATAGGAAAGGCAGATATGTAACCAGAACAAACAATATATAATAGAACATAAAAAAGAGGATGCCCCAAGATTTCAGAATACAGAATTGTTGAGATGTGCACATACACATAATACTCAGATATGAGTAATTACCCAGATATAAATAATTTTAATGACAAAACCACTGATGAAAATCAAGGCGCCCATATCTATAACAATAGCAATGTCGTAATGATTTGTGAAAGTGAATGAAAAGTATTAAATAAATTATTGTTCATAGATAAAATAATATAAATCAGATATAAATAGAATAATAGAAGTAACAGAAGAAACCACTGGAGATGCAGAACTTTGCTATTTTTCTGACATAGAAGAAGAGGAAATATATTGTGTTAGCACAGCTGATTATAATAAAGTATGATTTATGCTCAACAGAGCAGTAACTTTGTATCCAAAATGTTTAACAATCAAAATACAGAAAAAAATAGAACAACTGAAAATTATTTATAAATCAAGTCAATAAGAATGTAACAAAAGAACTAAATAAGTTGAAAAAATACAGTTTTTAAAAACATTTGTTCTATAAAGTGAAGTGTTATTACACGAACATAAGAACACATTAAATGCCATTTTGCTTGTTTATAAAGTTATTTTGAGCTCAACACTAATCCCTCCTAAAGAGTTAGAAGACATTATTACATTTTGTGTCATGGAGAAACATTTTAAACCACTTGTGAAAGATGTATTCATGTATTACAATTTAATAAGTGCCAAAGTCATCTTTAATTGCACCTTTGAATACTAGGATCACAAACACCCTAATGACTTTTTACCCATTTTCTATGTTTATTGACGATCAGATAATCATTAAAAAGGATCCCATTAGACATTTTGCATTAGAAGAGCACGCTCTACTATTGTTATTTTTCACTGATAAACAGTTTGATGAATGCATACTTTTAAAACCACAAGAATATATCTGCAATATTTAAAATTTCTATGAGCCAATTAGCTCTTAACCACGTTAACAAGAAATTTTCAATAATATAAATCAAGAAAATGATATTTGTACCAGGACAAACTATGATGAACCTTTTGAGGCACTGTTAATTAATCAAGAGATTTTTTATATTCTCACTAAATACTGTTGTAGCTACAGTTATCTGTAATAATATGTCCACAGAAATAAGGTTTAAAAATGCTAAATCTTTTTTAACATCATGTTAGTTAGTTATAGCAAACAATTTAACACTATGAACCTCATCTTTTCACTGAATATAAATTCAACAAAAATGTACAATATAAAGATTACACATATGAAATAGATGAGTTTAAGTTGTCTCAATTAGAAATAAAGAAACTTGAAAACTTGAACTATGTTAATGAATATTTTTACTATAAAAAAGCAATATCCCCACTTTCATCATTGGTAAATCGAGTGATAATAGTGGTGTTATATTGCTTATCATAATAGTGAGAAAATTGATTATCAAGAAAATACAAGAGGTATTGACAGAACTCAAAAATCACCATTATTGTTACATGATGTGGTTCTGGATGTCCATTTATTATACATATGATTTAATATACTTATAATTTGGTGTGTTGAACAACTTACTATGATTATTCTTTTCAATAATATTTTAATGAACTTACATCTCTTCCTCCACAATTGGAGAAATCATTTTTATTATGTACATTATTACATTTTATTGCCAATTCTTATTGTATTCATTTTGTGAAGTGTATAAGAACATGAGAACAATGTTGGTAAGTGACTGAGTGATGAGATGATAGCTAGGAGAATATTAGTTAGGAATAACGTAAATATAAAAGATAGAAAAATAAATGAGAGAGAACCATTAATAGACAAATGATAGACAAAGAAAGGAGAGAGAATGAATAGTAGAGAAACGATACAGAGACACACACAGAGAGAGAGAGAGAGAGATTAACGATCAGGAAATGTTGTAGGTATTAGTCAAAACATGGGTGCCGGCATAATCTTAGTGCAGCCATTAAAAAACTGCCTGCCGTCTCACCTGTGAACTGATCTTTCATCTCTCGCCGGAACTTGAAGACTTCCGGTGACGATATGGAGGAGTAATGATGTTAGTTTTTATTTGACAACGTCTCAGGGGTTGCGTGAGAGAGCGCAAAATTGGTGGAGGAATAAATGGGAGTGGTTTGATGGTGGTCGTAAGCGTGTGCATGTTGGGGCGATCGCCGAGTATATCAGAGTCAGTTTTTTTTAAGCTGTTGTTTGAATTATTGCTGGTATTGTATGTTTGAAAGTTGTTGTGCCTGTGTTGTTGAATTTGTTGTGCTTATGAGTTCTGTTGTATTGTAGATGAGTTGTTGGAGTTGTTCAGTGTTGTTTTTGGTGACTTGTTGTGGTTCCTTGGTGTTGTAGGCGGTGTGTTGACAAGAAAGTAATAAACTAATTCAAGTAAGAAGAAGCCACAGACAAATAAATAAAAATAAAATCAATCAAATAAAAAAGTCCTTACATTATATTATCTAATAATATAATGTATACCTAGGTCTAATTTATAATTTTGTACAGCTAAACTTTGGTAAAATCTATACAAAACAAAGCAATGCGCTTTAATAGACTGAAGCATTCTTGCTGATGATAAAATGAAAAAAACGCTGCAAATTTTGTAAAAACAAATGTTCTAAGGACAATAAAGATGTAGTACTACATATTTGGCAAGGCTTTACACTCGCTATAGATTTAAATGAGAAGTAATAGCCTAGATATCTCCAAAAGGCAAATGAGATGAAAGACCCTTAGATACTGTCGTCCATTAAATTCATGCAATACTATTCATTTAAGGATAAATATCCACAATGCCATTAATATTAAGTAGGATTTTGGCAATACTCATTAAATACAATGTACAGTTATATGAAATTTATAGGGAATAAAACCAGAAGGTGTGACAACTGAGATCGCTCTGAAAAACATTATCATACACTTTACATATACAAATTTCTCTCTTAATATTTTCCCTACCGCTTGCTGGAACTATTACATCATGCGTCATAAGAATCATCACAGTTACCTTGCAAATAATAATTTTAACAGTATATATAGTGCTTAAAAAACTAATCATCTCTGTTAGCCCGATGTATCTTTAGACTTAATACATATATAGGTAATAAGGCTCGCCTGAGCCTTATCTCTGAAAGAAATGGTAACGTAGACACCTAAAAAAAATGACAAACCTGTCACCTACTTTAGGAGAATTCATTACCTTCCATCTCTGTTATTATTTGTGTCATCAAAAGCTAAGGTTAAACCAAACTCAGAGTTACAAAAAAGTACAACCTTTATTTCCCAAAAATTAACAAGATAAAAAAAGCAAATGAAAAAAAAAAATTCAAAACATGAAGTGTACTCAGTTCTGGCAAATAAATCACTAAAAATTTTGTCAAAACTCATCTCTAAAAGGACACAATACACAACCCCCTAAATGAGACATATTACTCACATACGTTATCTTTGCATTATACCACATTCTCCCCATCAGCTAACGTATGGGGGGTCATAGTCTTTCTTAACCAAAGTCATGAGTAATTGTTTAGAATTCCCATCCCCACTGACGGTATCGAATCCATTTGGAGGAAAATAAATGGTACACTTCAGAATTTTTAAAAAAATAATAATAATAATAATAAAAAAAAGACACAGCTCTGCATAAAAATAGAAATGCAAGAAAAAAAACTATATTCCTTTAGACATAAGGAAATAAATGCACTCTTGATAAAAACCCAAATGTAGAACTCGTCTCCCAGTCTTTCAGTGCCAAAAAAAATCAATGTCTTATCACTCCCAAAAGATAACCTCACCTTTTACTGGACTTTCGTGCGCCTTTTCATAGGCCACCTTTCTAACAAAAAATGTCACTGGGCTGCCCCGAACGAATGAATCTACCTCTCTCTGGGTAGGTTATTATATTCTTATTGCATGGGACTTTATGCTCTCTCATATGCGCACACTCCATTTTTCTCTGAGGTTCTTTGTCCACAATCCTCTGTAACATATGGACCGTGTGACTTACCATCAGTCACCATGCACACGTACCCATCCACTGGGTCAATTTGCGTGCTTCTGTGCTCGCCACCTTCACCTCGAGCGATTTAACAGTGTCAGCGCACACAGTTTATTCACCTAAAATTTGCGCTGATCAGCACCTTAACGCAGACAAAATTTCCTAAACACAGAAGCGCGAATGCATAACAAGAGAATTTCAACCACCTGCATTAGATCATCTACCACTAGCAAATACCTATAACCTTACCCAAATTCACAGAAGTTCCCCAGAATATCCATGTGTATTCTCTGAAAAGGTCTACAGGGTATCGGAAATGCCCCAAATTTGCAAGAAGTCACGTTTGCAGGTTTGCATGATTAAACACCAAATATATTTATTGCGTATCTCATTATACATATTCTCTACACTCAAATGTTGCCTACCAAACTTACACTGTACTATATCTAAAATAACAGGAATTAGGACTCTTGGAATCACGATCCATGTCGTATCCCCTTCATTTTCATTACTCCCAAATTAATATTCAGTTTTCCTAACAACAAATTACTTTCTAACTCCAGGCCTGAAAAAAGGTAGCTTATAATTGCTCCTAACTAATTCACCTCTATGGAACGCCTTTGGGTTTGCTAAAAATTTCATCTTCATCAAGTAAGCACACAAACTTTAAACTCTTCTGTATCATAGAAGCTCCTACTAAGAGCATCTGCTACCACATCATGTCTACCCTCAATGCATCTGAGCTTTGCGTCAAAATTCCAAATTGTTAAGAATCTCCAAGCTCTCTTAGGCGACAGATCTAGCTTACTAAAAAGATCCAACAATGGCTTGTAGTCTGTAAAAACTTCTACTTTATTCCCCATTAAGGCGGGCCACTCACAGTCGATCTGGTCGTACGATGAGAACTGAATGTGAGGAGACTCCAAAAAAATGACTGCTAACTCACGTTACTACCCGGTCTGAACAAAGTCAGTCTTAAGTTCGCAGCTACACAGTTCGGACATGGCGGAGGGAATATCAGATAATGAACCATATATGCTCAGACTGTGCCGTTGCAGCCAATATAAAAAAAAAGCCACGAAAAAGAATATTAGGTAATGATTGGTTGTTGAAGAAAGAAAATCTCACATTTATTGCTTTTAAACGGAATACAGGTAGCTCCCAGGGATTGCTATGATAAACGTAAGTGTGGACGAGGCAACATTAAAATTTTGTAGGAAGATAATAACGGTCATGCAAAAGGACACATGCATGACGAAATCCACAATGCCCTATGAAAGGTCAAGTGCCGCATTACCCTACTTAGCGACTGACTGTTCTTATCAAGATATAAAACTGAGTGCGGCCATATCGCCCAAAGCTCTGGGAAGAGTCATGCTGGAGACATGTTAAGCTATTTGGACAACACTCTGCAAAGACTACATAATAAAGATAAATTCAACTCATGTATACATATTTGTATCTTTGATAAAAAATAAACTAGCTTTTAAAAACTCAAAATAATTAACCCCTCTACAAATATACCAAACAATTTGTTGTGCATAAAATTAGTGTAGGAAATTACAAAAAAAATGAAAAGGTAAAAAATCTTTTTGTGTAACCAGCCATTACGCTACACTATTTCGCAATCAACACCAAGTTCTTACAAGAAAATTATAAGGGTGTGAGGGAGGTTTCATAGCTTCCCATTATGATTTTACTATTACATTGTCTCCAGTTCTCCTTTAAATCATATATCATTTAGGAGCTTTCTAGCATATATATCCTTATTTCGTTTATTTTCTTATTTTTCTTTTACTTTGGAATATAACTGATTAAACGTCCTGAGCAAGGTACCAATTTTTTTCTTGTTTTGAGAGTACTTTACGTATTGTATGTATATATATATATAATATATATATATATATATATATATATCTATATATATATGTATGTATATATATATATATATATATATATATATCAATTCAAGCTACAAATGTCCTTTAATATCTAAATTCACTTTACCTCCCAAATGATATATTTTCATATATGTACCGAAGGGGAAGGGGTTTTTTTTAAATTGATAATAATTTCGTCCCCCATGGGATCGAACCACCAAGTCCAAGTGGACGGGACGAAATCAGGACGGTCAGTGACGCTATCCAATCAGCTCACTGACCGTCCTGATTTATTTCGTACCGTCCACTTGGACGGTGGTTCGATCCCATGGGGGGACGAAATTATTATCAATTAAAAAATTCCCCTTCGGTACATATATAAAATATAACATTGGGAGTAAAGTGAATTTAGATTTATTAAAGGACATTGTAGCTTGAATTGATATATAAATGGATCACGGTTCGATGTGATAATTATTCATATATATATATATATATATATATATATATATATATATATTTCGTAATTTGGCATAAGGCAAGCACCTATTCCATCCTGACTGACATCTGTCACTAGTGTGAGGGGTACACTGAAATCCGGAAATTTCAGGACTGGGAAAACACATCTGTTAAAGGAGTTTATAAAATAGAAAACCGTTCACAAAGCGACAAAAGAAGCCATCCATTCCCAAGAAGGAATGGGTGTGCTTTTTCATCTTAGGGACAGGAAAATCTGTAATAGCGTTGACATTATTGTCATTTATTTGAGCTCCCCTTTAGATATGACATTACCTAAATATGCAATCTATTTCGTTTAGAAGTCACACTTGGCTAACTTAATTTCAAGCCAGCTAACCTAAATCTCCCAAGAACTTCCCTAAGCTTTTCCAAGTGTTTATCTATTGAATCCGTGTCAACCAATATATCATCTATGTATATAGAAATACAGTCTTTTCTAATAACCCGTGTAAAACTTTATTTGCTAACCTCGTAAAAGTAATAGAACTACCTGACAAACCAAAAGGCATTCACGTAAATTCAAAAGGCGCCTTGGACAGTAAGAATGCAGTAAATTCCCGACTATCTTCACTGAGAAGAAACTGCAGGAATCCCCGCATGAGGTCTATTGAGGAATATATATTTCTCCCCCTTATTTCTATAATTTTTTTTTCATTTTGTTACAAAAAATCCTTTTACATTGTTATATGAATGTACATATATTTATATTTATAAAATATAGCTTAAAACTAACAAAAGTTACTGAACCACCAAATATATACTGCAAATATATACATTCATATTTATATCCAAGAAATTTTTACAAAAACCTGTACACTTTTTCTTCCATGTTTCAGTAATTATGTATCTCTGTGGCAATATTTTACCAATCAAATTTTCCTTCAATTTATAGTAATTTAACCTCAAATCTCTGTTCACCCACAATTCAACGATGTAGGCAGTAATGATAAAAAATGGTATGCAAGCGGCCGGATAATGGTCTGGTTTAGCCTTTTCATTCAACTTAGGAAATCTACACAGGCTTGGATGGAACCATCTTTCTTAGGCACTACCACCCGGGGGAAATTAAAGGGTAAGGATCTGGGCCTAACAGTCCCCTCCTCTTCCCATTTGTTGACCTCTTGCTCTACCTGTTCCCTAATCTTGAACGGGATCCTATATGATGGCACAAAGAAAGGTTTGGTCCCCTTCTCAAGATTCACCTTGTGCTCTGACACCTTAGTCAATCCTGAGGCCCGCCACTCACGTCAGATGGGATTTGTAATGCCCTATCGAAATGTGCGGGGTTTAAGCAAGTTTGGATGCGAGTGGGGTGTTTCCTAGTCAAGTCAGATCTGATCAAGACCGGAAGCCAAGCGGGATCGACACGACAAGTCACATAGGGCTTTTTCTGATGAAGTAGTTAAGAACTGATAGTTTGACCGTGAGTGGTGTCTTCGACGAGGCTTCATGAACTAGGAGGTTCATTTACCAAGAAACAATGCAGAAGAGGATATCGTTCAACATGTCAGACTTTCGATAGATAAGGAGTTCTGGACGGGGTTCTTCGAGATTTACAAGTCGTAGCAATGTCTGTGGAATATAAAAAGTAAAGGATATTCTGACAAACACAAGAGAAATGCAGTTTATCAATCGGTATTTGAGAAACTTAAGAATAGGTGTCCTAATGCAACGAAGGAAATGCTGAACAAGAAGATAAATAATAAATACTATAAGACCTTCATATCGGAAAGAATTAAGGAAAGTAGAGGCATCCAAGATATATATCAGGAAGTGGTGCATATGACGTTTCGTCCCTTAGACATGATATATATATATATATTATATATATATATATATATATATATATATATATATATATATATATATATCACTGTGGTGAATGGAAGTTTCATGTAATTTAATTTTGCAATTATATATTTGACAAAATTCAGTATGTAAAGAAATAAGAAATATATATATATATATACATATATATATATATATATATATATATATATATATATATTATATACTATATATATATATATATATATATTATATATATATAATTATTGTATGTATGTATATATATATATTATCTTATTTCTTTACATACTGAATTTGTCAAATTTTATATAATTGCAAAATTAAATTACATGAAACTTCCATTCACCACAGTGATATTGGAGACTGAAAGACGTAGCGTTTCTAGATCCTGGAGAAACGACACGGTTTTAAAGTAGTACCAAATATATATAATATATATATATATATATATATATATATATATATATATATATATATATATATATATATATGTGTGTGTGTGTGTGTGTGTGTGTGTGTGTATGTGTGTGTATATATATATATATATATATATATATATATATATATATATATATATATATATATATATATATATATATATATATAATATTCAATAGTAATGTATATTATACAATACGTAAAGTAATCTCTCAAAACAAAAACAAAAATTGGTGGCTTGTTAAGGACGTTTAATCGGTTATGAAACTTCCCTCCCGCCCTTATAATTTTCTTGTAGGCACTTGGTGCTGATTGCGAAATTGTGTAGCATAATGACTGGTTGCACAAAGATTTATTACCTTTTCACTTTTATATTTTCCTACACTATATTTTTTACTCTACAAACTGTTTGGTATATTTGTAGAAGAGTCAATTATTTTGGGTTTCTAAAAGCTAGATCATTTTTTATCAAAGATATAAATATGTATACACGAGTTTTATTTATCTTTATTATAAAGTCTTTGCAGAGGTGGTCCAATTAGCTTAACATGTCTCCAGCATGACTCTTCCAAGAGTTTTATATCTTGATAAGAACAGTCAGTCGCTAAGTAGCGTAATGTGGCACTTGGCCTTTCATGGGGCGTTGTGGATTTCGTCATGTATGTGTCCTTTTGCACGACCGTTATAATCTTCCTACAAATGGATGTTGCCTCATCTACCCTTACGTTGATCATAGCAATTCCTGGGAGCTACCTGCATTTCCTTTAAAGGCAATAAATGTGAGTTTTTTTCACTCTCTCCCTCTTCAACAACTAATCATTGACCTAATATTCTTTTTCCTGTTTTTTTTTTCATTGTTATACTTGCTGCAACGGCACAGTCTAAGCATATATGGTTCATTATCTGATATTCCCTCCGCCACGTCCGAACTGTGTAGCTGCCAACTTAAGACTGACTACTTTGTTCAGTCATTTTTTGGAGTCTCTTCCCACTCAGTTCTCATAGTACGACCAGATCGACTGTGAGTGGCCCGCCTAACTTATCCCCTTTCAAAGCAACTATATCCCCAAATTCAGTAAGAACCTCGTTTAAAACCTTATATGATCTTTGTAGTTAGCACTGGCTAATTGATCCCTAAACATTTTCCTCATTTGCATTTCTGCCTCTGAAAACTCAGTTTTCCAATCTACAATTGCCACTGAACCAATATCATCTGTTCCCTTTTTGATGGCCAGGTTTCCAAAAAATGTTCCTATTTCTAGGTCCCTATGAGTGACCTCCTTGGGGCAATTTCATATATGAACTACCAGACTTTCCACTTCGGCACACAATCGGGGAGAGGGAAACATAAATCCCTTTGTGTTGAGTTCCTTGGAATGGTCCCACTGAAAAACATGCTATCAACTGTGGGACATTTCGACATGTGGTTTCAGACCTGAGAATAGATCGATGCCTCGTTTGACGCGTGCGCAGACGGGATGCCGAATGCACTTTTGCCGAGGGACAAGAAGCAGACCAGGAAGCCGAACGAACGGAATGCCGAACAGACACAACGCCGAACGGATAAATTACCTAACATACATTAAGTCGAACGGACACGGTGCCAAATATTTCTACAAATCATAAATAAATAAGAAGACGAAAACAATTTCTAAGTGATAAAGATGACAATACCAACGACGAATTCACTAATTCGATAATTACTATATACCTGCCTTGTTTAATTAACAATTAACTAGTTTACTAATACTGCTATGTAGTTACATTTTTTTCGTTATTCACGTTTGACTATGAAATATATATATTTTTTTCAATTTAACCATGGAATTTACTAAAACAGGACGTGGTGGCCGAAAATTGCTTTATAATGGATATTCGTACATTGTTGATAAAACAGTTAAAGAAACTACTTACTGGAGATGTGAGCAACGAAAGCGCGCAATGCTAAAATTAGAACTATTAGTAATACCGAACATGGAAAAGCTTCAGATCATTCACATCATCCTCATGGTGCTCATAATAGCATTTTAAAAGCTTTGGATAAAATGAAGACTAGAGCAAAACGAACAGAAGAGGTAACTAGCCGCGTAATTAATAATGTCATGGAAGAATTGCCGCTCAGCATTGTTGGTTCTCTGCCTAAAAGAGTATCACTTGGGAGAATGGTAAGGCGTACAAGAAAGATTGACGAAAGTGAAGACTTGGACATGACAACCCGTGGAGAGAATTTTCGTCTTTATGAAACCCCCGCTGTTACATTTTATCCACAGAAAATAACTTGGAATTACTATATATATATATATATATATATATATATATATATATCATATATATATATATATATATATATATATATAAAAGAAGCACTCTGCTTCTTTAGGCAAACAGCTTTATACTATACATGCCATTGTTTCGAAAAGTAAAAGCTTGTCGCTAGTGTGTTGTATTGCAAGTAACACACAAAAAACATATGACGAAATGTTTGCATTTTTAAAAAGCAAAGGTGCTAAGGATCCTGATTCAATAACTGATGATTCCGTAAGAGTGACAACAAACAGCATTAAAAAGAACTTTCCTAATACATCTACATCAGGTTGTTTCTTTCATTTTGGCCAATGTTTATGGCGAAATATCCAGTCTTGAGGACTACAGCAGTGGTATATTGAAGCCAATAACGCCCTTTTCATCAAGCAGTTCCAAGCACTTGCACCCGCAGATGTACATTGACTATTTGACGAATTGATGAAGTCCCTTGATGCCGAAACTGATGAATTATTAGGTGATTTTTGGTTTGCTTCGAAAGTACGTGGTTAGGAATAATCCAGCGAGGTCGAAGGAGGAAACCATTGTTTGATGTTGATTTGTGGTCTGTTCACACACGAGTTAATGATAATTTGCCGAGAACGAACAATTCTCTGGAAGGCTGGCATCAGGCTTTTAAAAAGAGACTTAATGTAACTCATCCAACACTTACGAAATTACAAAAGGTTATCAGAAATGAGCAGGCATGTAATGAAATTCTAATTGAGCAGGCTTCTGTAGGGATTGAAATATCATGACCTAATAAGAAAAATGATACCATTAACGATAGGATAAAAACCATATTTTGTTCTTATGATAAAGAAGGATTGGCGTTTCTACGATCTTTGGCTAACAATTTTTAAATACTTTTTTTATTCTCTTGTGAATTATAATGTCATTTTTAACAATTTTAAATAAAAATATATTGCAGAAACAAAATAATTATCAAGCACTTTATTTTTTCTTTATTTTACGTCCATTTGTCTTTTATAGGTGTTCTGAATGTAAAGAAAAAACTTTACATATTAATTTTTTAACATTATTCGTGCATTAAATACTTTAACAATTTCATTAAAGACGATTTTGTTAAAATCAATTACCATATAACCCAATTCGGCATTGTCTCCGATCGACTTAATGTATGTTAGGCATTTTGTCCGTTCGGTGATGTGTCTGCTCGGCATTCCGTCCGTTCGTCTTTGTGGCATCTTCTTCTTGTCCTTCGGCAAAAGTGCAGAAAATTAAACAACCTCATCAACGACAGTGATTGGACCAATAATGCTGGAAGTGATTGCGTGGTGAATTTATCAAGCAAACAAATAAGTGATAATGCAGTGCGTGCATTAGGCTTTGGGTTATCTTTCTTCATTTGTAACAAACCCTCAGCTATATCAATAGCGACATCTCTATATAAGAGTGAAAAATATTGTGACCTACCACAACATCATTTAGACATTATCCAAGGCATGACATATAGTGCTACGTATGCCTATCATGAAAATAACTTCCCCGCTCGCTACCGAAAAAGTTTAAAAAATTGAAGAATGATAATAGCTTACACATTACTAAGGCTGATAAATCCAATAGTTTCGTAGTCCTGGACAAAACTGA
>NC_061100.1:65005476-65022976 GCF_015104395.2 Macrobrachium nipponense
CAGAATCGATATGAACTTATAGCGTCTCTGTTGGCTGATGGATAGCGTCACTGACTGTCCTGATTTCGTCCCCGTCCACTTGGACGGTGGTTCGATCCCCATGGGGGGACGAAATTATTATCAACTAAAAAAAAATTCCCCTTCGGTACATACATGAAAATAATATCATTTGGGAGGTAGAGTGATTATATATTAAGGGACATTTGTAGCTGAATGATATATAAAAGAATCATGTTTGATGTGATAATTATTCATACAAAAGGCTACGTGCTGTCAAACGCTCGAATTGGCTAACATGGTAGACGGGGTTTCATACGATTCTAATACGAAAGCACCGAGTTCGGGGAGGGGGATTTGTAAGGTCAGAATCATATGAAACTTTATAGCGTCTCTGTTGGCTGATTGGATAGCGTCACTGACTGTCCTGATTTTCGTTCCCGTCCACTTGGACGTGGTTTCGATCCGGTGGGGGGGACAAAAAATTATTATCAACTAAAAAAATTCCTTTCGGTACATATATGAAAATATATCATTTGGGATGTCGAGTGAATTTAGATATTAAAGGACATTTGTAGCTTGAATGATATATAAATGAATCACGGTTTCGATGTGATATATCATAACAAAGGGTATGTGCTGTCAAACGCTCGAATTGGCTAACATAGTAGACGCGGGTTCATATCGATTCTATTTTACGAAAGCACCGATCGAGGGTGATTTGTAGGGTCGAATCGATATGAACTTATAGCTCTCTGTTGGCTGATTGATAGCGTCACTGACTGTCCTGATTTCGTCCCATCCACTTGACGGTGGTTCGATCCCCATGGGGGGACGAAATTATATCAACTAAAAAAATTCCCCCCTTCGGTACATATATGAAAATATATCATTTGGGAGGTAGAGTGAATTTTAGATATTAAAGGACATTTGTAGCTTGAATGATATATAAATGAATCACGTTCGATGTGATATTATTCTTTTCATAACAAAAGGCTACGTGCTGTCAAACGCTCGAAATTGGCTAACATGGTAGACGGGTTTTCATATCTATTCTAATTACGAAAGCACCGAGTTCGAGGGTGATTTGTAAGGTCAGAATCGATATAACTTATAGCGTCTCCGTTGGCTGATTGGATAGCGTCCACTGACTGTCCATGATTTCGTCCCCGTCCACTTGGACGGTGGTTTTCGATCCACCCATGGGGGGGACAAAATTATTATCAACTAAAAAAAAAGTTCTACTTCGGTATACATATGAAAATATATCATTTGGGAGGTAGAGTGAATTAGATATTGAAGGGACATTTGTAGCTTGAATGATATATAAATGAATCACGGTTTCGATGTGATAATTATTCATAAACAAAAGGCTACG
The DNA here is from genome assembly GCF_015104395.2 of Macrobrachium nipponense. Lineage (NCBI taxonomy): Eukaryota > Metazoa > Arthropoda > Malacostraca > Decapoda > Palaemonidae > Macrobrachium > Macrobrachium nipponense. The sequence goes on from NC_061100.1 coordinate 65,006,852, forward strand.
TGCTGTTTCAAACGCTCGAATTGGCTACCATGGTTTGACGGGGTTCAATCATCGATTCTAATACGAAAAGCACCGAGTTCGAGGGTGATTTGTAAGGTAAGGCCAGAATCGATATGAACTTATAGCGTCTCTGTGGCTGATTGGATAGCGTCACTGACTGTCCTGATTTCGTCCCCGTCCACTTGGGGACGGGGGGTGGTTTGCTCCCATTGGGGGACGAAATTATTATCAACTAAAAAAATTCCCCTTGGTACATATAGAAAATATACATTTGGGAGGTAGAGTGAATTTTAGATATTAAAGGACTTTGTAGCTGAATGATATATAAATGAATCACCGTTCGATGTGATAATTATTCATAACAAAAAGGCTACGTTTGGTGTCAAATGCTCGATTGGCTAACATGGTAGACGGGGTTTATATCGATTCTATTTACAAAAGCACCGAGTTCGAGGGTGATTGTAAGGTCAGAATCGATATGAAACTTATAGCGTCTCTGTTTGGCTGATTGGATAGCGTCACTGACTGTCCTGATTTCTTCCCCGTCTACTTGGACGGTGGTTCGATTCCATGGGGGACGAAAATTATTTATCAACTAAAAAAATTCCCCTTCGGTACATATTTGAAAGTATATCAATTTGGGAGGTAGAGTGAATTTAGATATTAAAGGACATTTGGAGCTTGAATGATATATAAATGAATCATGGTTCGATGTGATAATTATTTCAAATAACAAAAGGCTACGTGCTGTCAAACACTCGAATTGGCTAACATGGTAGACGGGGTTTCATATCGATTCTAATTACGAAAGCACCGAGTTCGGGGGTGATTTTTCAGGTCAGAATCAATATGAACTTATAGCGTCTCTGTTGGCTGATGGATAGCCCATCATGACTGTCATGATTTCGTCCCCAGTCCACTTGGACGGTGTTCGATCCCATGGGGGACAAAATTATTATCAACTAAAAAAAATTCCACTTCGGTACATATATGAAAATATATCATTTGGGAGGTAGAGTGAATTTAGATATTAGAGGACATTTGTCGCTTGAATGATATATAATGAATCACGGTTCGATGTGATGATTAATTATACAAAAGGCTATGTGCTGTCAACACTCGAATTGGCTAACATGGTAGACGGGGTTTGGCATATCGATTCTAATTACGAAAGCACCGAGTTCGAGGGCGTGATTTGTAAGGTCAGAATCGATATGAACTTATAGCGTCTCTGTTGGCTGATTGGATAGCGTCAAGACTGTCTGATTTCGTCCCCGTCACTTGGATGGTGGTTCGATCCCATGTGGGACGAAATTATTATCAACTAAAAAAAATTCCCCTTCGGTACATATATGAAAATATATCATTTGGGAGGTAGAGTGAATTTAGATATTAAAGGACATTTGTAGCTTGAATGATATATAAGGAATCACGGTTCGATGTGATAATTATTCATAACAAAAGGCTACGTGCTGTCAAACCGCCGAATTGGCTAACATGGTAGACGGGGTTTCCTATCGATTCTAATTATGAAAGCACCGAGTTCGAGGGTGATTTGTAAGGTTCAGAATCGATATGAACTTATAGGCGGCTCTGTTGGCTGATTGGGATAGCGTCACTGACTGTCCTGATTTCGTCCCTGTCCACCTTGGACGGTGGTTGATCCCATTGGGGGAGGGAACAAATTATTATCAACTAAAAAAAAAATTTCCCTTCGGTACATATATGAAAATATCATTTGGGAGGTAGAGTGAATTTAGATATTAAAGGACATTTGTAGCTTGAATGATATATAATGAATCACGGTTTCGATGTGATAATTATTCATAACAAAAGGCTACGTGTGTCAAATGCTCGAATTGGCTAACATGGTAGACGGGGTTTTATACGATTCTATTTACGAAAGCACGAGTTCGAGGGTGATTTGTAAGGTCAGAATCGATATGAAACTTATAGCGTCTGTTGGCTGATTGGATAGCGTCATGACGTCCTGATTTCTTCCCCCGCTACTTGGACGGTGGTTCGATTCCATTGGGGACGAAATTATTATCAACTAAAAAAAATTCCCCTTCGGTACATATTTGAAAGTATATCATTTGGAGGTAGAGTGAATTTTAGATATTAAAGGACAAATTGTAGCTTGAAGATATATAAATGAATCACGGTTCGATGTGATAATTATTTTCATACAAAAGGCTACGTGCTGTCAAACACTCCTAATTGGCTAAAACAGGGTAGACGGGGTTTCATATCGATTCTAATTACGAAAGCACCGAGTCGAGGGTGATTTGTAAGGTCAGAACGATATGACTTATAGCGTCTCTGTTGCTGATTGGATAGCCTCACTGACTGTCATGATTCGTCACCGTCCACTTGGAGGGTGGTTGATCCCATGGTGGGACAAAATTATTATCAAATAAAAAAATTCCACTTCGGTACATATATGAAAATATATCATTTGGGAGGTAGAGTGGAATTTAGATATAGAGGCATTTGTAGCTTGAATGATATATAAAATGAATCACGGTTCGATGTGATGATTATTCATAACAAAAAGGCTATGTTGCTGTCAAACACTCGAATTTGGCTAAACATGGTAGACGGGGTTTATATCGATTCTAATTACGAAAGCACCGAGTTCGAGGGTGATTTGTAAGGTTCATAATCGATATGAACTTATAGCGTCTCTGTTGGCTGATTGGATAGCGTCAATGACTGTCCTGATTTCGTCCCCGTCCACTTTGATGGTGGTTCGATCCCATGGTGGGACGAAATTATTATCAACTAAAAAAATTTCCCCTTCGGTACATATATGAAAAATAACATGGGAGGAGGTAGAGTGAATTTTAGATATTAAAGGACATTGTAGCTTGAATGATATATAAATGAATCACGGTTCGATGTGATAATTATTCATAACAAAAGGCTACGTGCTGTCAAACGCTCGAATTGGCTAACATGGTAGACGGGGTTTCATATCGATTCTAATTACGAAAGCACCGAGTTCGAGGGTGATTTGTAAGGTCAGAATCGATATGAACTTATAGCGTCTCTGTTGGCTGATTGGATAGCGTCACTGACTGTCCTGATTTCGTCCCCATCCACTTGGACGGTGGTTCGATCCCATGGGGGGACAAAATTATTATCAACTAAAAAAAATTCCCCTTCGGTACATATATGAAAATATATCATTTGTGAGGTAGAGTGAATTTAGATATTAAAGGACATTTGTAGCTTGAATGATATATAAATGGATCACGGTTCGATGTGATAATTATTCATAACAAAAGGCTACGTGTTTTCAAACGCTCGAATTGGCTAACATGGTAGATGGGGTTTCATATCGATTCTAATTACGAAAGCACCGAGTTCGAGGGTGATTTGTAAGGTCAGAATCGGTATGAACTTATATAGCGTCTCTGTTGGCTGATTGGATAGCGTCACTGACTGTCCTGATTTCGTCCCCGTCCACTTGGACGGTGGTTCGATCCCATGGTGGGACGAAATTATTATCAACTAAAAAGAATTCCACTTCGGTACATATATGAAAATATATCATTTGGGAGGTAGAGTGAATTTAGATATTAAAGGACATTTGTAGCTTGAATGATATATAAATGAATCATGGTTCGATGTGATAATTATTCATAACAAAAGGCTACGTGCTGTCAAACGCTCGAATTGGCTAACATGGTAGACAGGGTTTCATATCGATTCTAATTACGAAAGCACCGAGTTCGAGGGTGATTTGTAAGGTCAGAATCGATATGAACTTATAGCGTCTCTGTTGGCTGATTGGATAGCGTCACTGACTGTCCTGATTTCGTCCCCGTCCACTTGGACAGTGGTTTGATCCCATGGAGGGAAGATATTATTATCAACTAAAAAAAATTTCCCTTCGGTACATATATGAAAATATATAATTTGGGAGGTAGAGTGAATTTAGATATTAAAGGACATTTGTAGCTTGAATGATATATAAATGAATCACGGTTCGATGTGATAATTATTCATAACAAAAGGCTACGTGGTGTCAAATGCTCGAATTGGCTAACATGGTAGACGGGGTTTCATATCGATTCTATTTACGAAAGCACCGAGTTCGAGGGTGATTTGTTAGGTCAGAATCGATATGAACTTATAGCTTCTCTGTTGGCTGATTGGATAGCGTCACTGACTGTCCTGATTTCGTCCCCGTCTACTTGGACGGTGGTTCGATCCCATTGGGGGACGAAATTATTATCAACTAAAAAAAATTCCCCTTCGGTACATATTTGAAAGTATATCATTTGGGAGGTAGAGTGAATTTAGATATTAAAGGACATTTGTAGCTTGAATGATATATAAATGAATCACGGTTCGATGTGATAATTATTCATAACAAAAGGCTACGTGCTGTCAAACGCTCGAATTGGCTAACATGGTAGACGGGGTTTCATATCGATTCTAATTACGAAAGCACCGAGTTCGAGGGTGATTTGTAAGGTCAGAATCGATATGAACTTATAGCGTCTCTGTTGGCTGATTGGATAGCGTCACTGACTGTCCTGATTTCGTCCCCATCCACTTGGACGGTGGTTCGATCCCATGGGGGGACGAAATTACTATCAACTAAAAAAAATTCCTTTCGGTACATATATGAAAATATATTATTTGGGAGGTAGAGTGAATTTAGATATTAGAGGACATTTGTAGCTTGAATGATATATAAATGAATCACGGTTTGATGTGATAATTATTCATATATATATATATATATATATATATATATATATATATATATATATATATATATATATATATATATATATATATATAGATAGATATAGATATAGATATAGATAGATATAGATATAGATATAGATATAGATATAGATATAGATATATATATAGATATATATATATCTATATATATATATATATATATATATATATATATATATATATATATATATATATATAGATATAGAAATAGATATAGATATAGATATAGATATATATATATATATATATATATATATATATATATATATATATATATATATATCTATATATCTATAATCTAGCTATATCTATATCTATATCTATATCTATATCTATATATATATATAATCTATATCTATACTATATATATATATATATATATATATATATATATATATATACTATATATATATATATATATATATATATATAGATATAGATATATATATATATATATATATATATATATATATATATATATATTATATATATATATATAATATATATATATATATTTGTTACGTGCCTGTGCATAGGTTTTATTTGATATTTTATATCCAGGTTCTTTGCTAGATGATGGCAACAGTGAACCTATGACAGGTTTAACACAGAGTAGTTAATGCTCTAGAAATATAATATAGAAAAGTGAGATGCACCTACTAGCACAAACTCAAGTGAGGGCAATTATATGCAAGGCAAAACTTATTATACTGATTAAAATGTATTCGGCACTATCCAAAACGCCATGCTCAGGTTCTGCAATTGACAAGAGAAAACCCAATATAAATGTATGGTAATAACAATGCAATTCAATATTAATGGAATATAATATCAGATATAAAATGGTTAACCTAGATATACTCTGACTTGCCTTTGCTGGATATCCTTTATAAAAGTATAATAATATATACAAATAGCATATATGAGGCACGAGAGACGAGTCACCAAAGAGCAGTCTTACAGGAGATTTATCATAATGAGAAGAACACAAACAACGGGACTAATGTAAGTACCGTAGACAAATACCAAACGATTCATCAAAGTTAATGTACGTCCAAAGCAACCATAAACAAAGTATGTATAACTAACTAAGATACACAATGACGAATTGATACTTAATAAACCATCACACAATAATACTTATAATAGAACTAAGATGTAAACTAACGAGTTATAATATGTATCAGAACGAGAGATCTATCATAATAAAGACAACCACTACAGCAATGAATCAATGTATTCCTCAATAAAATACCGACAAGCAATTATACAAACAGTACAAAATATCAACTAGCGAATGGACTGGCTAAGCATCATTAATTACCAAGGGTAAAGAAACGGACTATATAATAACAACACCTCTTACCTATAGAAATGACAACACATATAGCCACTGACCTTGTGCACGCATATGCAACAATATATACCAACTCCACTGGTAATAACTAACGACAATATTCCAAAACACAGGAATATAAATAATAGAAATGGCACTAATGAACACAGAGAATATCAACATTAAACAACACTTATCATGCCCAACGTGACATGACAACGAAATACTACCAAAACACAATGGCAACAATCCAATATTCTCTCTCTCTCTCTGACTCGTTATATGTGTATTATCCCTTGTCCCTTCTCCTTCGTGACTCTGGGTCGGCTGTCAGGATAACCTCTCTGGTTTAGCTCTCGGAATCGACTGCTGTAATGGTCTATATGCTGAACCTTGTAACTTCGGCTGAACTACGTAATGGTATTCTGTACATGGTAATTACTTTTTGATACCAAACAACCAGTTTGCGTCTCTTGAATAGTAATAAAAGATAGGAAAACAAAAAGAATAAATGTAACCATACAGTATAAACAAAATTAATGAAAATAAACTAAACTTGTAATAAATATATATATATATATATATATATATATATATATATAGATATATATATATATATATATATATATATATATATATATATATTATAAGTATGATTAGATGTGTTAGTGAATTACATATTGTGTCAGCTACCCTCACTTGGAGACAAGGGGTTCCCAGAGAGCGCCGTAGAGATAGCCTTCTTGAACGAAGGAATCTGATGTGTGTGTGTATTTTTGGCTAGTGGTTGTCCGTACTTTAACCATGGGTGATCTTGGGGTGGGGCAGATGTGCGCATCCGTTTGTGCATGTGTAATGACGGGTCCGGACATTCGAGGCACTTGAGGGAAAGACACATTCCTTTGTCATATGAAAAAAGACAGTCGAGAAGGACACCAGGTGTTGAGGAAACCCATCTCAAGGTATGGCACATATTTCAATGACTTAGAAACAGTTGCCTTTGAAAAGAGAAAAGTAGGCAGTGTATACCTTTATTTAATATTGTGTAATAGGGAATATAATGGGTATATCTCTGTTACAGATTGGTTCCATATCATGGTTCTAGAAACAGGATTCTCTAAACCTGACTATTACAATGTAGCAGTTGACATTTTTGAGACTTGAAGTGATTACTACACTAATCCAGGAGATTGAAATGATAACTTATAGTTTCTTTGTGGGGCAGTTTTGGGTTTTTTTATAACCATGACTTCTTAATCATTTTGTTTTATTTTATGTTCATCTGCTTTGGGTAATAAATAGTATACTTTTGTATTCATGTGAGCTTATTAGCCTAGTGACATGTTTGCAGATTGAGGGCACCTGATGCCAACAGGTAAGGGTTGTCATTTTGTGTAGTTTTGTCAAGGGGGGGGGGTTATAGTTAGTGGTGGCAGCGGTTTAAGAGCTTTTTACACATTTTATAGGATGTAGGTATGCTAACGAAGAGACTGGTGACTAGTTAGACATATATTTTTTGGTAGGAAAAGGGGTTATAATTATATCACAGACAACTCGGGGTTCTTTTTGCTGATTCTATGGTTTGGTGTGGTGTTCAAAGCGTCGGGTGTCTCTCTGCATCTCAGTTTTATCCTGTCAGTGATTCATGAAAACCATTGTTTTTAGATTGTGAGGGAAAAAGTTTAATTTTTGACATATTAAAGTATTTCGTGAGTGTGGTGAATAGGCTACGCATATTTGATTTTTTTTACTTTCTTTGTTTTTTGTTTTTATACTCTTTTTTTATTTGTGATGAATTTGCTCAAAGGGTGATTTTGTTTTGATGTCTCTCGAAACTTGACAGACATTAGGGGGTTTTTGTGATAATATGAGCAAGTTTTTTGGGTTGTTGTGAGTCACGCCCTGAGAGAGAGAGAGAGAGAGAGAGAGAGAGAGAGAGAGAGAGAGAGAGAAAGATAAAGATAGAGAGAGAGAGAGAGAGAGAGGCGAGTGTTTGAATGAGGGACGGGAGAAGTTCGTTGCTAGGCTGGACCGCTTAACAAAGCGCTTTGCCCTTTTTTTTTGTCCCCTCCCTATTTTTTTTTTTATGACATTGTTCAGCTGTTGTGGGATGATTTACTGTGCGCTGGGTGTGTCTGTTTTTTTTTTTATTCTTTATTTAAGGGAAATTTGTATTAATTGTTCTGGATTGGGTTTTGCTTGTATATAAATACATTGATGTTATTGAGGTAGGGGAATTTTATAGAGCACAAGAGCTTCCGTAAAGAGGAAAATAGTGGATGCTAAGAGCACTACAATGCTGCTACATCATGTAACGAACGTGAGTGAGGGCGTGAGCCCGTTGAGTGGAATCATAGATAGGGCATTGTCCCAGCCAGTGTAAATCTTTACTGAAGGTGTGAATAATTATTTAAGTGCAAAAAAAACATAACGGATAATATAGAGGGATTTAGAGAGGCGAAAGCTTTGCTAGATTTCAATAATGGTGATCTCTCTCATCGTTGCAGAAGTTTCCAATTTGCAAAATGTCGTACCTGGACTGATTTGCAAGCATTTTTGAAAACAGCTTATGGCTCAAAGGAACATGGAGATATGAGGTCTTTATAAAATATGGAAGGGCACAAATAGCCTCGTAGAACATAGTTCAAAACTTTTTGACTCAGTGGCAGATTGGGTATTAAAATTTAAAACATCTAAATGGGTTACAGGAGGTAGTGTCTCACTTGAAAATTTACATAAAGTAATCTATTTTTCGATGCTCTTGCATGATGTACCGGATGCATTAGTGAATAGCTTTGATGAAAAAATTTAACCTACTTCTGACGAAGAATTACTTAATGCCCAAATTGAGAAACATATGTCTAAATGTCCCACTGTAGATAGTACAATTTTTAATGGGACAGGCCCGGGAAATAGGGTGCAAAGAGACACATCATTTTCTTATCCCCATCTGTGTGCAAAAGTTGAGTATAACAAAAGATTGATCGATCAATGACAGCAGCAGTTGCGCTGTTTCAACTGCAATAAACCAAGGCACCCAAAGAAAATGTGTAGAGCTAAATATTGTGGAATGTATAAGTGTGGATCACTATTGGCAATCTTGTCCGCCTCAGATACGGAGAGATGCGAAGCCTACACCTCAAAATTCTGGGAGTTATAATGAGAGGACTTCTGAGGCAGGTCAAACCAGAGGGCAAAGGGATTGGCGAAATTTTTGGAAGGCTGATCAACAAAAAGGGTACAGGTGATTAGTACGTGCCATTGTGGTCTCGTGGGGGACGCCCCAGAGCCCAGGCCTATAGTTTATGGAACAGTAGGGGATGTGGATATCCTGATCTTTATAGACACAGGTGCGTCTATAAATTTAATGGACTACGATTTGTATCACTCCATGTTCTCCAATTGCCCTTTGCAACCCTCAACGGAAACGGTGTGGGATGTGCAAGCCCATAGATTAAATACCCTTGGTTGTGTTCAAATACAGTTTAATCTCGGTGACAGAGTACTAACAGAACCATTATTGGTAATGAAAGGAATTGCATTGGACAACAGACTTTTGCTGGGTCATCCTGCGTGTAGGAGACACAAGATTTCGATCCATGCGGGGGTTAATGGGATAACAGTCGGAATACCTGGTGTATTTCTTCCTTATGAGGACGTGATTAGAACAGAGGACATGGAGATTATTGAAAAAGGAGATGTGCTTGGTGATACTAATGGTGGTGATACGGGAGTTACAGAGAGTGGTAATATTAAAACCCACATTAGTGATATGGGAGATGATTGCGGGGATTCTATCGGAGTTCATGGTGATAACAATTATGATGATGATATTATGGATGGGGATACAGATACTAATATTGATGTTATTTCTGATACTAACAATGCTGGTGATGATACTAAGGGTGGTAATGCGTATGGGATAGTAGAAAGGGGAGATACTAACCACAAATATAGAGGTTGTTTATTGGAAGATATATTGTGTTAATGCCCGGTTCAAAGACTATGGTAAAAGTCAAATCGAGGGAAATGAGAAAACCTACGGAGGTGTGTGTTATTGAAAGTAGAGAGAATTTTAGAGGGGCTATTAGGACGGCATCGTTGAACAGCGTATCCAAGGATGGGATTATTTGGTTAGAATTACTAAACTGTAATGATACAGTTAGGAGATAACAAAGGTATACATATATATTGGATTTCCAAGATTAAAGTCGTGATACTGGTTCAGTGGGTATCATAGAGAGGAAACCTGAGTTTTCAGAGGCAGAAATGCAATCAAGGAAACGAATATCTAGAGAACATTTAGCTAATGCGGATTATAGTGAATATGTTGAAGCGATAAGCGAGCTCTTGGCAGAATTTGGGGATAAATTAGGGCTGACTAATGTGTTAGAGCATAAGGTAAATTTGAAGAGTGGCACAAAACCTATTTATATTCCTGCATACCGCATACCTTTCAAAATCAGAGAACAGGTAGAGAAAGAGGTCAATAGATGGGAGGAAGAAGAAATCATTAGACCTAGTGTGTCTCCTTACAACTTTCCCTTGCTAGCGGTGCCTAAGAAGGACGGTTCTGTCCGTGTATGCATTGATTTTAGACGTTTAAATGAAAAGACAATCCCTGACCGCTATCCAGTCGCATGCATACCAGATATTTTTGTTGAAATCAGGGGACATAATATTTATAGCTCAATTGATTTGGTGCAGGGTTTTTTGCTGGTCCCTCTTAGTGAAAGTAGCAAGGAATATACGGCTTTTTCAGTGCCCAAGGGGTGTTATGAATTTATGCAAATGCCTTTTGGTTTATTGGGCAGTCCGATGACTTTTACCAGGCTGGTAAACACAGTTTTGCACAGGTCATTGGGTAAAAATGTTTTTGTGTATATGGATGACATATTAGTTGCAACAGACACGATCGTGCAACCCCTGGAAGTGCTTTTAGAAGTACTTAGGAGGCTTAGATTAGAGGGGTTAAAAATTAAGCTAGCTAAGTGCTCGTTCTTGAAAAAGCAAATCACATATTTAGGCCATGTCATATCTAAGGAATGGGTTAGAGTAAATGACGATAAAGTCAAAGCAATAGCGAATTTTCGCACCTCCAGATCAAAGAAAGAGATTAGGTCCTTCCTGGGTATTGCTGGTTTCTTCAGGAGGTTTGTAAAAGGGTTTTCTAATATAGCAGCTCCCCTAACTGATGTACTGCGGGAGGACGTTCAATTTCAATGGAAGGAACCCAGGCAGAGAGTTTTCAAAAGCTCAAGGACATGTTAATGAATCCCGCTATTTTGAAGTTTCCAGATTTTAGCAAACCTCTTACATTAGTGACCGACACCAGCCAGGAAGGTATAGGTGCTTGCCTTATGCAAAAGTTTGATGGGAAATTCCATCCCATAGCCTTTTATAGCAGGAAGTTCAAGACAAAGGGCAGCAACGAGAGATCAATGGCTACCATAGATAAAGAACCCTTGGCAATATTGTCGAGCTTGATTCATTTTCAAATGTTACTAATGGGGAATAAAGTAGAAGTTCTTACAGACCGCTAGCCATTATTAGATCTTTTTAATAAATCCGATTTGTCGCCTAAAAGAGCTCGATGGTTTTTAACTATCAGAGATTTTGATGCAATGCTCAAATATATAGAGGGCAAATTTAATGTAGTTGCAGATGCTCATAGTAGAAGTTTTCATGACACGGAAGAGTTCCAAGTTGCGCAATCACTAGCAAGTCTATACAATGGGATACGGGTCTCATAGAGCAAAGGCAAGATGAAGACGAGATTCTAGCAGGCGCAAAAGCATTTCTTAGAGAGGAATTAGTCAGGAAACGTTATAAGTTGCCTTTTTCGGGTTTGGAGTCAGAAGATAATCTATTGGTTAGGAAAATTAAATATAAATTGAGAACCTGTGAAAGTAAAGGAGATACGACACAGATCGTAATTCCGAAAGTCCTAATTCCAGTGGTTTTGGATATAGTTCATTGCAGGTTCGGTAGTCCACACTTGGGTATAGAAAAAATGTATAATGAGGTTCGTGCTAAATACATTTGGAAAAACATGGGGAAAGATGTGGAAAATTTTGTGAGAAATTGTATAGTGTGCAACACATGTAAGCCTGCAAGGATCATATCCTATACCAAGTAGACCTTTTCAGAGAATGCATATGGATATCCTAGGAAATGTTTGTGAGTCTAGGTATGAGAACAAGTACTAGTTAGGGATAATAGATGAACTTACGAGGATAGTAGAAATTTTCCCACTTTAGCATAAAATGGCTGAAGAAGTAGCCATAGCATTTTTTAATGGTATCATTTGCAGATACAGCTCACCCGAAGTTCTATTGACCGACAATGGTAGAGAATTTGTGAACAAAACTTTGGAATGTTTAACGGAAGTCATGGGGATACAGAAAGAAACAATTATTCCATACAGGCCTGAGGCTAATGTGTTGCGTGAACGAGCAAACAGGAAAATGCTCGAGGGTCTCAGGAAAACTGTAGGCGGTAATGATAAGAATTGAGACAGATATGTTGATGTTGCTAGACATATTATTAACACTATGTTTAGTGATCCCATTAAAACGTCTCCATTTGAAGCTTTGTTTGGTTGCCCAGCACGAGGCACATTTATTTGATTTGCTAACTATACCTCATCATGGGGAGGATACAGTCAAGGTGTTGGTATCCACAGCGAGAGAGAGAGACATGCTTGTCTCAGCCGTAATCTTGAATCCACAACCGGAGATATGGTACAGAAGAGTAATAGTAAAACATCTGATCCCAAGATCAGTGTTGGAGACAAGGTATTTTTAAAACTTAACGTGAGAAATGAATTGAACTACAAATTAGGTCCGAAGTTTGAAGGTCCTTTTAGAGTCATTGAGGAAATAATTGGAAACAGATTTGTAGTCTAGAGGAAAAAACAGGTCGGTCAAGGTTAACACATATCTCAAAATTGAAAAGAATTGGTTGTGGGGATTCATATATTGTCGCACAATTGCATTTTTTTTTCTTGCTGTCTGGTTTTTGCAATTTGGTGGTGAAATGTTTTAATGTTTTTTTTTTCTCTTTCATTTCCTTCTACTGTTTTTTTTTTTTTTTATTTTGCGCAAATCTGCAGCATTTTGGCGTAAAATTCCAGGGTTAATATTTTACGTGGAAAGTTGCTTGGAAATATGGCGAATTTTTGTTTTAGCTGAGAAACGTGATGATAAACATGTGATAATGAGATTGGGGCTAAATTTCTTTTGGTGTTGTGACTAATGGGGGAATGACACTACTGCATTGAGGTTTTATATAATTAGGGTAATGTCATGGAGAGTTATGCTTTTAGGACAATTTTTTTTTTGAGGGGCACCTTGGTGATATCCTGGTGATATCCTGGTGATAAGTTTGTGGAATGTGGCTGTATGGTGTTAGTTTGAAATATTTGGAGAATAATGGTTTCTGGCATTGCAAGTCTGACTAGACAAATCTATAGTGCGGTTCAAAGCACCTGAGGTGTTCACAGGTCGATTTTTGCTGATAATGCTGTGATGATTACTCGGAGATTTGCACTATTCTTGGAAATGTTGGCTATGGCACTCCATGGAGATGCACTTTGTAAGGGGGTTGTTTTCCGGTCATTTCTGGTTGATGGGATTGTTACGGTAGCAAATTCTGTAACGATATATATTGCATTTTGAGGAAAATGTTGAATTATATATGTTTTTGTTCTCTTAGGTGCACTGTCTAATGGGGGAAAGTTCACTTGTTCTTGTTGTTATTATCTTTTTTTTTGCCTACGAGAGATTTCGTAATTGGTGTTAAGCTTTAAATAGCATTTCTATTTTAGATAGGAGATATAATTTGCCGGGGGTATGTGAGTTAGATAGAAGGGGTGTTTGGCATTATATTTCATGGAAGTTAGTTATATAAACAATAAAAGGGGTTTTTGCTGTTAGACATTATGGGTTTTCTTTTGATAGTGGGTTTGTCAGATATGGAATTACTTGTGAGGATTCAGTGGGTAAAGATTATATTTTGTTTAGTGAGGAATTTTCAATATTTGACTAGGAGATTGAGTATTTTAATTAATGACGGATTTGTGGGGTAAAGCAAGATTTTAGTTATTCTATAATCATGTAGACTTATCAAATACGGACACACAATTACTTTAGAGAATTCCCAACTTCACATGATGGTGACGATGGAAACAACTTCGTTCTACAGTACCAGAGGTCGAGTCGAGTCTACACACGAATGGCGATTCTATGGACTGCCTTTGCAACGGATGAGATGTCGTCGGTATATCGTCTCAGGATATGTTCTGGAATAAATCAGGAGTCTATAATCTTCTATGAGGCAGGTGCGAGTGGCACTTGCATGGAAGACACGGGATATTTCCTTGACAACGGGGTGGTGACCACATTCCTTCAGTAGAAAACCTTGAATCTACAGTTTCGCGATGAAGGGCATGTTGGATACACTCACAAAGGTCGCAGGCGCTGAATGATGGTGTGTGCTGAGTTTTTTCGAGGTGGTTTATGTACTCGACCACTGTCTACAACTATTTGTTGAGTTCTGCTTATCTTAGTGACAAGGATGAGTTTTTCATCAATGATTGTTACACAATTTGTGCGTTAGGAGTTGTTAAACTTCTGTGCATCCGGTGAGGCACACGGGCTCCAGCAACGGAGGTAGCCCTAAATAATGTGGCAAATTGATACATTGTGCATTAGCTGTTGATGTGGTGTGCGACAGGAGTGCAAAAAGGACATAGGTAGCCAAGCCATATTATAAGTATGAATTGATGTGTTAGTGAATTACATGTCGTGTCAGCTCCCCTCGCTTGGAGACAAGGCGCGCCCAGAGAGAGCCATAGAGATAGCCTTCTGGAACGAAGGAATCTGATGTGTGTGCATTTTTGGCTGGTGGTTGTCCGTACTATAACCTTGAGAGATCTTGGGTGGGGCAGATGTCTGCATCCGTTTGTACATGTGCAATGATGGGTCCAGCCGCTTGAGGCACTTGAGGGAAAGACACATTCCTTTGTAATAAGAAAAAAGACGGTCAAGAAGGACACCAGGTGTTGAGGAAACCCATCTCAAGGTATGGCACATATTTAAATGACTTAAAAACAGTTGCCTTTGAAAAGAGAAAAGTAGGTGGTGTATACCTTTATTGAATGTTGTGTAATAGGGAATACAATGGATATATCTCTGTTACAGATTGGTTCCATATCATGTTTCTAGAAACAGGATTCTCTAAACCTGACTATTACAATGTAGCAATTGACATTTTGAGACTTGGAGTGATTACTAGATTAATCCAGGAGAGTGGAATGATGAATTATAGTTTCTTTGTGGGGCAGACTTGGGTTTTTTATAACCATGACTTATTAATAATTTTGATCTATTTTATGTTCATCTGCTTTGGGTAATAAATAGTATATTTTTGTATTTATGTGAGCTTATTAGCCTAGTGACATGTTTGCATATAGAGGGTGCCTGAAGCCAACAGGTAAGGGTTATATATGGTATATATAATTATATATATATATATATATATATATAATATAATAGATATGTCCATGTATAATATATATTTATATATATATTATAATATATATATCTATAAATTATATATATTAAATATATTAAATGTACATGTATATATATATTTATCTCTAATATATAATATATATATATATTATATATAATATAAATATATATGTTAATGTATAATTAATATATATTAAACAGGCGGAGGTTTCTCTAACCCAACTATACAATGAAGGTAGGGGGAAGGCAGCACAACAAAGTCAAGGAACTCATATTTATTAAGTTGCAACGTTTCGAAGCCAACCAGCAGGCCTCATTTTCAAGCTAAAAAGTAACAATATCTAATTAGTACAATAAAATTAAGCTACAATATTAAAATACACAATGTAAAGTACAATAAAACAATCACAGTTAAAATCACAAATAAGGACCAACCGTTGAGTGTGAAGACAGAGGAAGGACTAACAAAAAACGTAAGCAGTTCACGAG
>NC_061100.1:65027976-65087976 GCF_015104395.2 Macrobrachium nipponense
CCGCACGTAATTCATTCTTGTTACCACCCCCTGAACACAGAAATACATCTTTACAATAGACCACAGCTTAGAAGACTATCTGCACACTAGGTACCTTGCGGCTTGCATCTAAATCTCCTTAAATCAACAGAAAAAGTCAGTTGCCCGATACATAATTATAACCACTCTCCTCAAAATATGCCTAATCTATATAGTCCCTTTGGAGGCACTACCTATGGTATTAATGAACCTTTTAACTGCTGCCACCAATCTTTTTTAAGGATTTTTAAAGTCAAATGACACTCATTTAAACAAAATGAAACAAACTACTACTGGCAACTAAACCTACCCTTGTTCCATTGCAGACCACTCTGGGGAGTTGGGTGAAAGTCCAAGAAAGGCAAATAAACTCACATAGTTACAAAAAATATACTTTTTATTTCCCAAAATTAGCTAACATTAAAATGAAATAAAATTAATTAACTCTGACCCAAAAGAAACGTTAAACTATTATGTTCCTCTCAAAATCATATTTAAGTAAGTACCCCCTCTTATCTCATTCTGTCTGACTAATCATAATATTCCAATAAGTCAATTCAAGTCTAGAGAATCCATTTTTCTATATGGTGACTTCAAATCCATCTGAAATAAAGAGACCACAATTATGACACCGCTTTAACCATGGAAGTTAGTAAAAAAGAATGTGTACTGCACCCCACTCTCTTTCTCCAGACACAAAATAATTGTTACTTCAAAGGTTAACTTTTTCAAAGTTCTCTCTTACGTTACCTTGTCCAATGGACCTGCAACACCTCTTCCAGGCGTGTCCCACACTCTGTCACAACCAATCAGTGAGTCCTCCCTTAGCACTTATCCCCCCAGAATAAATGTCATTTACTGTTCGTTACAAACACACACAGACACACCCTGTTTTGCACACAACAAACACGGATGCTCCATGCCCAAAACCCGTGATCTTCAAGGCATCATTGACCACAAAGCGCATTGGTTATCTATCCTGTCTGTTTTTCATTTCAGCATCTTCAAAGAATCCAGCGCTTGTCTCTAACCGACTTGTCTCTAACCAGAAAGAGCTGAGATTAGCAATTCACTACTGTGCTTTAGAAAGATATATATATATATATATATATATATATAATATATATATATATATATATATATATATATATATAGATATATATATAATATATATATATATATATATATATATATCTATTATATATGTATATGTATATATATAAGGTAAACAGGAGCGTAGACATAAGAGGTTCAGGAGGTACAGCGATACTTCAGATGTAAGCCAAAAAACGTTTCGCACATCAACTTTGTACATCTTCAGTCTGTTAGAAGAGAAATACATATATTAAAAACTAAATATAAGGATTCACAATATTATTTATGTTAAAATGCAATAAAAATATAAATAGTTATAAAAAGAGAAGAAGAACCACTGAGGTGCCAACCAACTAAAATAGAAGGAAAGCAAGGAATGACTTTTGAGATAGTCAGGTCTAAGACGTTGACTATGCCAGATGTAGAGGTGAAGCCGAGGTGTTGTTATTCAATGGGGGAACCAGTCTTTTAATAATTAACGATTCCGAGGTAGTCAGGTGGCCCGGGTCTTTAGTGTAACCTATTATCGTAAAATGTTGTTTCAATACATTTATTTTGCATTTGGCGGCATGGTTCTTGATATTAGAAAATTCACGATTACGAAGTCCTTGACCTGCTCTATAACTGAAACCCATATGGTTACAAAATCTCATCTGCAGTAATCTTCGAGTAGATCCCACGTAAGTTGCAATGAATCCTGGGCTTATGAATTTATAAACGTTGGATTTCATAAAGTCCTTCAGACGATCTTTGAAACTAAAAAGTGAGCCAATTTTGCATGGAATGTTTGAGATTAGTTTGATTTTGAGACGGAATTTCTTGTTCTATTATTTGTGTGAGTCTGAGAGAAAATTTCGAATCTGTTATATATGGAATTTGGGACATCCATTAGCTGAGGAGGTGGTTGGATATAGTTACATACTAATTTATTCATTATGTTATGTACAATATCCTTGGGATAGGAGTTTTTCTCAAAAAAGGTTATAAAAAATTCCACATCGTTATGAAAAATTTGCCATTTGGAAGAGTATTTCAAAACTCTATAAACCAGCGTGTATATGGTATCTAATTTACAGGTTTTCTGACAAGAACTATAGAAGCTATTATATATATTATATATATATATATATATATATATGATATATATATATATACATATATATATGTATATATATATATATATATATATATATATATATATATTATATATATATATATATCTATATATATCTATATATATAATATATATATATATAATATATATATATATATCTATATATATATATATATATATATATATAGATATATATATATATATATATATATATATATATATATATATATATATATATATATATCTATATATATATATATATATATATATATATATATATATATATATATATATATATATATATATATATATATATATATGTGTGTGTGTGTGTGTGTGTGTGTGTTCTGTGCAATAAATGTGCAGAAAACTCCAAGGAAGTCAATATTTATAAAGAAGATGCATATGCCTTCTTATGGAGATAGCATTTTTATCTATGATACAAATAAAATATTTCTGGTATTTGTGGCAACGGGACACTCCATTCGTGAAAATGAAAAGCACTTTCACCATTCCTGATTTATGGTAAGAGAGTTTCTCATCTGTGAATATAATTATATATTGCGTGGATTCGGTTGGCAGTATACATCACCCGTGAGGACAGGACGTGAGAGCTCCGTATCGAAAAATTCAATTTCCTAATGAAAAAGTAATTTAGTTTATTATATGAATCTGTATATAATGTTTGAAAATTCTTTTGCATCATATTTCAGAAGTTATATATCTCATCTACTGATCTAGAAAATAATAATAAGTAAAATGTAGTAGTAAAACTATATCTCACTGTGTTACCACAGTAGCAAGAATAAATAACGGAAGAATTGACTTATAATAGTTTTAATGATTCATTATATCCTAATTCCAATTGCTTTATATTTCTGGTATATTAGGGTAATTTTGGTTAACGAAAAAGGAAAAATAGATATCCAAATATTCTATTTTTTATAAAAAATAATTATACCGTGGAATTTAAGAGATTAGTTTCAATTGCCCCATGGATATGTTTTTATCATCTGCAATATCAGAACTAAATATGATGTAGATGACAATCAACAACAGGAAATTTGCTGAAAAACCGATGGAATTTTTATAGCAACTATAACCTGACATCAATGTTTATTTATTTATACTAGATGATTTACACCCAATGTATCAAGCATATAAATAACTTTTGTCAAAAAATTTTGAATACTGACATTCAAAACATTTTACGGAGCCAGTGATAGGTATGTCCATAAAGATGTGAAATAGGCAGATGCACGGGGAAAAATAACATTATGTAGACCGGAGCCTTTTCCCAGTAAAAAAAAATCATATAAATTTTCGAGTATTATCCAAAATACTCCTCAATGAAATTATACCAATTACATCACGTAATATATATGTCTATTCTGTAAACTCAAATATATACATACATATATATATATATGTATATATATATATATATGTATATATATATATATATATATATATAGGATATATATATAATATCTATATATATATATATATCTATATATATATTTATATATATAGATATATATATATATATATATATATATATATATTATCATATATATAATATATATATATATATATATAATATATATATATATATATATATATTATACATATATATATACATATTATTATATTATATAATATATATATATATATATCTATATATATATATATATATAAAGGTTTTTTGCCACGAAGGAAAAAATGAAAAAAGCGATATAGCCAAGTACTTTCGGTCCTATTCGGACCCTTTACTGAGTAAAGGGTCCGAAATAGGACCGAAAGTACTTGGCTATCTCGCTTTTTTCATTTTTTCCTTCGTGGCAAAAAACCTTTATTTATACATAGCATCACGTTTTATATACTTCGTGATCAAGTTATTCATATATATATATATATATATATATATATATATATATATATATATATATATAGTATATATATGTATATATATATATATATATATATATATATATATATATATATATATAAACGTTTTTTGCCACGAAGGACGAAGGAAAAAATGAAAAAGCGAGATAGCCGAGTACTTACGGTTCCTATTCGGACCCTTTACTGGAGTTAGCCTCAGTAAAGGGTCCGAAATAGGACCACGAAAGTTACTCGGCTATCTCGCTTTTTTACATTTTTTCCTTCGTTGGGCAAAAACCCTTTTGTTTATTTTACATAGCATCACGGTTTTATATACTTCATGATTCAAGTTATTCATATAATACATTATATATATATATATATATATATATATATATATATATATAATATATATTTATATATATGCGTGTGTGTGTGTGTGTGTCATATCACATTACCGTGATTCATATATGCGTATTAAGCTTCAAATGTCCTTTAATATTTAATTCAATCTACCTCGGAATTAATATATTTTCATATATGTTAATGGAAGGGGAATTTTTTTTCGATAATAAATTCGTCGGCTCCAGGGCACAAACCTTAGAACCAAGAATTCACGACGTACAGAGATGCCTCCTAAACCACAGAGCTATCACGAGAGGATATAAGTTAATGCATCCTCTCACCTACAAATCCCTGTCGCGCTCAGGTATTCGATGTTTTGGAGTCAGCACGTAGCCACATTATGACTCATATCACATTACCGTGATTCATATATACGCATTATGGTAAAAATGTCCTTTAATGTCTAATTCGCTCTACCTCAGAATTCATATATTTTCATGTATGTTAACTGAAGGGGAATTTTTTGTCGATAATAAATTAATCGGTTTAGGACGTTTCACTGTACGTCCTGAATTCTTGGTTCTATGGTTCGCGCCCAGGAGACAACGAATCTATTATCGACAAAAAATCCCCTTCAGTTAACATGTATGGAAATATATGAATTCCGAGGTAGAGCAAATTAGATATTAAGGACATGTGTAGCTTAATGCATATATATGAATCACGGTAATATGATATGAGTCATAATATGGCTATGTGCGACAAAAGCACTACAAAGTTTTCAGGATTGAGGAAGTTTGATGCTGACTCCAAAACATCGAATACCTAAGCGCAACAGGGTTTTTTAGGTGAGAGGCAGCATTAACTTATATCTTCTCATGATAGCTCTGTGGTTTAGGATGTTTCACTGTATGTCCTGAATTCTTGGTTCTATGGTTCACGCCCAGGAGCCGACGAATTTATTATCAACAAAACATTCCCTTCGGTTAACATATATATATGAAAATATATTAATTCCGAAGTAGAGAGAATTAGAAATTAAAGGACATTTGTAGCTTGATGTGTATATATATGTGTGTGCTCGTGTGTATGCAGAACTGAATCATGAAAATCTGAAACGTGATCAATATATGAATAAAGGCAAAAACCAAGAAGGAAAGTTAAATAGATTACTGCTGCATGGCTTTTACTAAATATGAAAGTAAAGGAGGGCTGACACTTGCACGATTTTGTGGCAGGCATTGGCGCGAATTCAGTCGTGCCAATGCGCAAACTAATCGTAAACTCACGTGAAGTGTTCGGAAACTCGTCGTGACTTCATCACATGTCAGGACAAAAGTTTTGAGATTTTCAAAATTTTGGAACGACAAATTTTTCGTGACCGGTTCGTTAACTATGTGCAAACTGTTCATGAACTTGTCACAAAGAGTGCGGGACGATGCAGGAGGATGCGCACCAGTGCGTCCCAGTGTGCGCAATGCCACGACATGAACGACCTACCACGCATTGTTCATGAACTGTTCACGACTAGTTTGCAAAATTTTCATGCATTGGTGCACGTCACAGCATGGTCGTGCATTCCCCCTGACACGGTCACGTGTACTTCATGCCTTGATGGCATGAGCAGTTCACGACTAGTTCACGCACTTCATGAACAGTTTGCGCATGGCACGAGCAGTTCACAACGTGCCCCCAACGGGTTTGTGAGTAGTTCACGACTACTGCGCAACAGTCCGGGGTTTATAGATAGCCACTTCTCTGAATATGAGGTAGTTCTTGTAGCCCCTTTGATCTTCCTTGTGGAGTTCAGTCAGTAGTCTGTCATACTGTCCGAACTCCTGTCTTCTGGCCAACCATTCCCTGACCCAAACTTTCCTTGGTGTCCTTTGAGGTGGGGTAGCCTTTTCTTCATCTTCTGCCTCTTGCAGCCTTTTCTGCTGCTCTTCAACAATGGCTAGAGCAGCTGCCAGGTATAGTATCTTCTCTTCTCTACAACGATGATGTCTCTGGCATTCAGCATGTTGTCTCTTCCACAGGCAATCCAAAAATTACGCCAGGGGTGGGGATGCCCCCTTTTTATATGGCGTTCCCAAATCGCCACGACGGCCTCCAAATTGCGCAAACTCACTGGGCCAATGTGGGAAGTACATAAACTTTGTGCGAACATTCTGTAAACTATGCATGAACAGTGTCAATGTGGGTACAACTGGGCATGCATTCGTAACCTATGCATGAACAGTGCGGGAGCCTCCCTGTGCATGCCACCAAAATGGCATTCATTGCCATGACACAGTTCGTGGCAATGAGTGACACAAAATCGTGCAAGTTACAGCCTTGCTTAAGTTTACACGGGAAGCTCGTATGAATGACAGATAAGGATTACTAGGGAAAATATGTAGCTGGAATCCAACACACCTGGAGAATTAGTAGACCTACCCAAAACACTGGTATAATTTGAGAGGATTTCAAAAGATTTAATTAAGTCCAACTACTCGGAAGTAGGGAGAAGACAATTAGAAGATTATACGGAGCAGTAACTGACCACCAAAGATGTTATAAAAATAAATCTGATTTTGGTAAATACTAACATTTTCATTTCCCAAAGTGAACAATTTTACAAAATATATATTAAACATGCAGATACAAAGAAAATTTCTATAAGGTAACTAATTTGTAATTAAGTCAGTGATTTATCTTCATGATTATTCTTCAACATTTTGCTCATACATGGGTCCAAATAATACAGGACAGAGCTAAACTTAAAATTACAATTGGAAGTAAGTGGTAAAATTGTGGATCTTAAGTTTCTGTGGAAAGATATTTTTTTTTTATTTAGCAACTACTGAAATTCCAGTCCAAATCATCCTGTGACAGTTTTAAATTAAATGAATAAATATTGCATTGGATGTATGCACAGTTTTGACAGGATATTTATGCTGTATAATTCTTACTTTGAATTCCTTGCTAGATTGGCCAATATAAAAAAGGGGCAGTCCAAACATGGAATTTTATATATTGTGGTGTTGCTTTCCTCTGGGTAATTTGTATATTAGCATTCCTTTTGTTGTGTTATAATAGGAGAAAACAAGGTTGACCTTAAAACCTTATCAAAATGGTTTTATGATTTCAAAACTGCTAAAATAAGGCAAGCTGAGAATGTTCTTAAAAGTTTCTTTCTCCGTGGTACTTTTACCATAAAACTCTTTGTGGGTTTTTATTATAGTAAATATTTAATGTGTGTAAATGATAACATAAGCCAGTACCTATTTTGCATATGTATTCGATTTCTTGATCCAAATAATAGGGAGTGATATTGAGCAATGCCTTTAAAAACACAGAAGAAAAAATTGCTATTTTGATATTAAGTTGGTGGCCTGAATAAAAGTGGACACCAGTTAAGTTGTTGGATGGTTTCCAATAAATACTGAATTTGTATTGCAATGGTTCTCTATGTATTGAAATATCTAAGAAAGGGAGGTAATTATCTTTTTCCAATTCTAAAGTAAATTTAATTAATGGTACCTAGTTATTCAAATTAGAGAGTAAATAATTTGCATCAATACCAGCAGGCAAAACAGCTTTAGTAACATCTGCATATCATACCACTTGCAAGAAGTATAAATGCTATTAGGTAAATAGCGTTTTTCAAGGAATTCCATATACAAGTTTCAGAGGAGTGGTGATAAAGGGTTGCCCATTGCCTCAAGTAGAGGAAAAGACCCCATATAGACTCCACTTTTCTAGCCCCGCCCGCTGCCCCCCACCCCCCAAGGGGAGTGGCTAACCCCCCCCTCCCCCTCCTGATAAGCTCATGTACGTACGTGAGGCCTAAAAAGGGGTCAAAAAGGGGTGGGGCAACCCACGAAACCCCCAAAAGGGGCGTGGCCACCCTGAGCCCATATAGACTTCACTATTCTAGGGGGCGTGGCCACCCCTGACCCCATACAGACTCCACTATTATGGGGGCCGTGGCCACCCCTGACCCCAAATTGACTCCATTTGTATTATAAGCTCATGTACATACATACATGAGCTCATATTAGGGGGCGTTGCCACCCCTGATCCCAAATTAACTCCATTTGTATTATAAGCTCATGTACGTACATGAGCTCATATTGGGGGGCGTTGCCTCCCCTGACCCCAAATTGACTCCATTTGTCTTACAAGCTCATGTACGTACATGAGCTCATATTAGGGGGCGTGGCCCCCCCGACCCTAAATAGACTCCACTTGTCTTATAAAGTGATTTATATAGATGAGGTGTAAAAGGGGGTGTGGCCACCTTTGACCCCAAATCGACTCCACATTACTGATGAGCTCATGCACGTCCATGAGGTTCAAAAGGGGTTGGGGCATGGCCACCTGTGAAGTCACGTAACTCTATGGGAATAAAACCATCCTTTCAACCCCCCACCACCGACACCAAATTGACTCCACTTTCCTACCCCTGTGACATCACGTAACTCTTCGGGAATAAAACCATCCTTTCAACCCCCGACCCCAAATTGACTCCACCTTTCCTGCCCCCTGTGACGTCACGTAACTCTTCGGGAATAAAACCACCATTCCATCCCCCCCGACCCCAAATTGACTCCACTTTTCTACCTCCTGTGATGTCACATAACTCTTCGGGAATAAAACCACCATTTCAACCCCCAACCCCAAATTGACTCCGTTTTCCACTCCCCATGACGTCACGTAACTCTACGGGAATAAAACCACCATTTCAACCCCCCATCCCCAAATTGCCTCCATTTTCCTACCCCCCCGTGATGTCACGTAACTCTACGAGAAACCCATCATTTCAACCCCCGACCCCAAGTCGACTCCACCTGTTTATGTTAACTACTTGTTTAGTTGTTTGTGTACATACTGTTATCTGAAAACAACTTAACTACTCTACTGTAAATATCCAGTCTATTGTAACATTACTCATATGACATTTATCTTTTGTTTACTTAACTATAAAACTGTAAATAAGTTAGTCAGTGTATATCGAAATTCTAAAGGAATAGGAATAAAGCACAGCACGCAGTTTCTGGAGTTTTATATTTCTACCAAAGGAAATCAACATGGTGGCAGCGGTTATTTAAAGAATCCAAAAAAAAAAAAAAAAGAAGAAAGAAGACTATTGCTACAAAACGTGTTTTCCTGAAGAAAATGGCTGAATCTGTGTTTCGTTTGCCTCCACCACTAGACCCCTTGGATGATAATCTTGCTGATACTTTAAAAAAATGGAGGAGACAAGTGGACATCTATATGACAGCAAGCGGAGCTAGTTCTAAACCCAAGAAAACGAAGGTTGCAATTATACTCCATTGCGCAGGACCACAAATGGCAGAAATATTTGACCAGTTTAATTTTGAAACAGAGGAGCAGAAAGATAATGTAATTTTCAAGAAAAAGAGCGAATGATAAGGGATAAAATTGTGTTTTCAGTGACAGGGAAACTACAGGAGCTGCTACTTCGAGAAAGAAACTTAAATTTAGAAAAAGCTGTCGAGATATGTTTGGCTTATGAAGCAACCGTTAATTGTGCTAAAGAGATGTGCGAAGTTGGTTCTGAGATATTAATAAGGTGAACAATTGGAGAACCAAAACTACAGATGGTTCCTTTAATAAGGATTTTACGGACTCAAAAAATATGGACAGGTATGCCGTGAAGTGTCGATTTTGTGGGTATAAGCATGAATTTGAAAAATCAAAATGCCCAGCATGGGGAAAAGTCTGTGAAGCATGTAAAGGAAGAAACCATTTCAAGGCTGTGTGTAAGAAAACAGTTAAAATTGTTAAAGAGAAGAACGAAGAGGCAGATGAAGGCTACGATCATTACATGTGGATGGCACCGGTTGCAATGAAAAATTCAAATAGATTAACTGCATTGTTAATTGTAAACGATGCCGAGGTTAGATTTCATTTGGATACGGGTGCTGACGTGAATGCAATATGTCAAAGGTATGTCAAAAGGGATCAAGTGCGACCAACTTCTGTGAAACTCGCCATGTGGAATAAATCCAAACTTTCGTCCATTGGCGAGACGACATTGAATGTGAAGCAACCCCGCTAAAAATGATGAAATTAGAAGTGTAAAACCTTCATTGTGGTTTCAAATGACCTTATGTGTTTACTTGGGTCAAAGACATGTCAAGAGATGGGATTCGTGTTTGTCAATGGTAAAGCATTTGTATCAAAAATTGACATAGACCATGAGATGAGCGACCTTGGTGACCTTGGAGAGGTTAAACTTAATGTAGATTCTACATTACCAGCAAGAATATTACCGTGCCGACGTTTACCCATTGCATTAAAATCCCCCAAAGGGGTTCAAAAAGAGTTACAGTCTCTGTGAAAGAGGGAGGTTTTAATTCCGGAGACTGAACCAACTGACTGGGTTAGTCAAATGGCAGTCGTTCAAAAAAACAAATGGAAAGTTAAGAATATGTATCGATCCTCAGCCACTCAACAAAGCTCTTAAAAGGGAATATTACAAATTACCAATTTTGGAGGATATACTGCCAAGTCTAAAACATGCCAAGATATTTAGCAAACTGGATGTTCAAGAGGCTTTGTTTTTTGCATATACGACTGGATGAAGAATCCAGCAAGTTAACAACAATGATTACCCCCTTTGGTAGATATCGATGGGCTCGTCTACCTTTCGGGCTGAAGGTGAGCAGTGAAATATTTCAGCGAAAATTAAATGAGGCATTGGAGGGCTTCGGGGTGTATACTGTGTAGCTGATGATATTGTGGTCGTTGGTTTTGGAAATGAGGAACACGACGCAATGCGTGATCACGAACAAAATCTTCAGTCACTACAGAAGCGTTGTCAAGAAAAAAAGATCAAACTAAATGAAGAGAAATCTGTTTATAGAAAAAAGGAAATCGCGTTCATGGGACATCGTTTAACATCATCCGGTGTGACGGTTGATGAAAATAAGGTAAAGGCCATTAAAGAAATGCCTGCCCCTACCGATATTTCAGGAATTCGGAGGTTTTGTGAATGGTGCAATATCTATCAAGGTTTTTTACCCAATCTGGCTGATGATTTAGAACCTATCCGAGAGCTGACAAGAAAGAACTCAAAGTTTGAATGGAATGATGAGTGCACTCGCGCTTTCTCAGTGATCAAAGAAAAGGTCACCTGTACACCAGTTCTAGCTTATTTTGTTTTGATCAAAGTAAGGAGCTTGTATTGCAGGTTGACAGCAGCAAGGATTGGTATTTGGTGGCAGTCATTATGCAGGAAGGACGTCCAATAGAATACGCATCAAGGACCTTAGCTGGAAACGAACGTAACTGGGCTCAGATTGAAAAGGAAGTTCTTGCTGTGGTTTTTGGTTTAGAGCGATTTGACCAATATACTTTTGGGCGACGTGTTATTGTGCATAATGGCCATAAGCCTCTTTCTTCAATCCTCAAAAAGCCATTAAGTCAAGCTCCAATGCGTTTACAAGTTTTAATGATGAGGTTGAACCGGTACGACGGAAAAAGCCTATTGTTAGCCGATACCCTTAGCAGGGCCTGCCCCAAAGAGGAAAATAGAGACACATTGGTAAGGATGATAGATTCACTGAAAAATTACCCCGATTCAATTTTAAAGGAAGTAAGAGACGCCACCACAAACGACCGAGAGCTGCAAGAATTATTATCTGTAATCAAGGAAGGATGGCCTGATCGCAAAGACAAAATTCCGGAAGTATTAAAGCCTTACTTCGATTTTAGAGATTCCATGAGTTACCAAGACGGCATCATTCTAAAGGGAACTCGTATACTGATTCCTAGTAAACTACGAAATTCCATCAAAATGAAACTTCATGTAGCTCATCTTGGTTACGATAGCATGATGCGACGAGCAAGAGATGCAATATTCTGGCCAGGGATGTCGAAAGAAATAAAGCAAATGGTCAATTCATGTGACATTTGCCAGCAGTATAAACCTCGAAACCAGAAGGAATCGTTGATGCATGTTGATGACGGAGGCAGACCCTGGAATAAAATTGGATTAGATTTGTTTGAGATTGTTGGAAGAAATTATCTAGTCATTGTTGATTATTATTCCTCATTCACTGAAGTAGAGTTTCTAACGTCAACAACTTCAAATCATGTGATAGCGATAATCAAGAAGATGTTTGCTAGATACGGTATTCCTACCCAATTAGTGTCCGATGGAGGACCGCAATTCAGCTCGTTTCAGTTTAAAGTTTTTGTTAAAGAGTGGGGAATAGAGCACAGGATGTCATCTCCGGGACATCCTCAAGGAAATGGGAAGGCTGAAGCGGCAGTTAAAATAGTAAAAAATATGATGAAGAAGACGCATGCAGATGGTAAAGATCAATATTTGGCGTTACTAGAGCTGAGAAATACACCACATCAAGACTCTAATTTAAGTCCAGCTCAGATGATGTTTGGACGTAAATTACGGTCGATAATTCCTGAAATTATGAACTATGACAATCCAGTTTCTCAAAAAAGGGAAACCCGGAGAGAATCCATAAAGAAATATTATGATAAAACTGCAAGAGATATGACATCATTAAACGAGGGGCAACCTGTATATTATCAAAATCCAGACAAGAAGGGTTGGGAAAAAGGGCTCATTAGCCATGCACAAGGAAACCGATCCTATATAATTGAAGGAAAGGAAGGAGGAATTTATAGAAGAAATAGAATTCATATCCGTCCAACTACACAGGATTCATCGGCAATACCAGAAATGGAAGAAACTAGTAAATTGAGGGAAACCAACGTTAATGATGAGCAAACGCTATCATCCTATTTGCGACAGGCCTAAATTGCAAGGAGATCAGCTCGTCTGCAAGAAAGATGAAGGGCGAATAATTTATTGTTTTTATATTTTAATGTTTACAATGTATCCTACTTGTTCCTTATTTTATGTTGTATCAATTTGTTAGTTTCTTATTTTTGTCAAAACCCAAAGAAAGGGGGATGTTTATGTTAACTACTTGTTTAGTTGTTTGTGTACATACTGTTATCTGAAAACAACTTAACTACTCTACTGTAAATATCCAATCTATTGTAACATTACACGTATGACATTTATCTTTTGTTTACTTAACTATAAAACTGTAAATATGTTAGTCAGTGTATATCGAAATTCTAAAGGAATAGGAATAAAGCACAGCACGCAGTTTTTGGAGTTTTATATTTCTACCAAAGGAAATCAACACCACCCTTATGCCCCCATGATGTCACGTAACTCTACGGGAATAAAACCACCCCACCCTGACCCCAAATAGACTCAGTTCACTGCTTTTTTGCGACTCATGTCCCCTTTAATTGTTTTCAACTTAACCGGGACGTTTACCTCCTCCTCCTCCTATAAAATCTCTAAATTTATATATGCACATCGCGAATATAGCCTCTATTGACTTCTCTCTCTCTCTCTCTCTCTCTCTCTCTCTCTCTCTCTCTCTCTCTCTCTCTCTCAGCCGTTACATTTTGTTTCATATATATACACAGCTGCTTAGATATTCGGAGTATCATGATAAAAGGATATTTGGCGACTGACTTCAACCTCATGTGAGACATATAGTTATCAATTTGATATCTCCCCCAATATCCGACAGGGACAATGTTATCTGATGATGAATCACACACACACACACACATACACACGATGGAACGAGACCTTATCGCCATATTTGCCAAGCTGACTTCACCCTCACGTGAAATTATATTTATCATAGAATTTGAATCATAATCTCCATGCCGAACTATACACAAGGACAAAGGGACGCATTTCAATTTTGTTTATTTATTAATACCGAGTTTGAAAGAGGTTAAATGAAAAATCAAATGGCAGACGGAATTTCAATTTTGTTTACTTATTAATACTGAGTTTGAAATAGGTTAAATGAAAAATCAAATGACTGACGGAATTGTTATTTTATATTTGTAACCAATGCTAAATACAGGGGAATGAGTTAATATTCCATACAAATACATACATTAGAAAAATAACTGTACAAACACGATCACGATAATATATGCATTCGCTTTTTCAAAAACAATACTTCAGCGAACCACACAGCTACTTGCATGAGGAGGTTGATGAAGCCATGGCGAGAGTTCACGTCTTGATGTGACAATCCTTCAAGAGATAATGAGCTACGAAAGCCCCGCAACCCGAGCTCCCTCTATCACAATCACTGATTACAAACCAGTTGTGACGAAGCATCAAGTCTCTCTCGCTCCCAGCCATGATTCACACTAACACGAATAAGCAAGTCTTATCATTCCATCGCGCCAAAGGTCACCCACACAGATCGGTGTGATCTGCATCTTTGGAATACAATACTTCAACGAAACACCGTATGTCACACCTGATTATTACTTTCCAACTGAACACCATAAATACAGCCGACAAGGGAAATTGATGTTATTCCTTACCCAAAGTGTATAAGAGTAAGTGCATCTCCTCGATCTACCGTCCCTATACACAGAGTGAATAAGTGAAGCTTCAAGTATTTCTCTTGACTGGAACATCATTCCCCCCCCCCCCCCCCCCCCCCCCCCCCCCACCCCCCCCCCCCATCACTATTCAGTAAGTAGCATATAAAACACTTTCCATTTACTAGAACATATAGTAAATATTAAAAACAGCAATAAGATATTCTTATAAAATAATGTACCCATTGAAAGAAGTGGAATATGGGAAATAACTCTTGTACTGAACTGTCAGCCGACAAAGTAGCCACTCAAGTCAGACACCATTACTATTATGGTGTTGGAGCCCCAAACTCATTTATTAAGAAAGTGAAAACGGGTCATGACCATGAAGCAGGAGAAGAAGTAGCAGGAGATGCAACAACTCCCACTGGCAGCCCACAACGGTGCAACCCCCGACCAACTTCGCCACCACCCACTACTGTAGGAAACAAGCAACCCGGTGAAGGTATGTAAAACCGATGTGTTATATATTTATTTAATAACAGTTCCTGATTCCATAGAAACACGCACTCTTCTCCGTTTTCCTGTTTTTGCTTTCAAATGTATTGTGGGCATAGTAAAAAACACGTATATAATTATTCATAAGGATTTATTGACCACATAAAGACAGTTTACAAATTCAATACACTAATGGCCATCAGACCACCTCAGCACGCATCCCAATATAACGTCCACGTGTATCCTTATGATAAGGCGAATATTCCGAAAAGTGTTTAAGAGGAAACGACTAAGGCGTCTTAGCATTTTATCACTGACGTTCACGGGTGAATGATTCTCACAGCTCATCCTGAAATAAGTAAAAAAAGCTATGTGATTCAAGGTGTATGATACATATATAGAATATATCCTTAATAGAATGTAAATGGGGGAATATAAAAATCAAAGAAAAATATGCATTTACCTTAGTTGTTTAAGATGCGGAGACATTCCTTGTACGTAATAGCACATTTGACCCCCGACCTCTAATGTGAACATTTAAACTTTTTCAAATATTTAAAATAACATCCTGTTATCCATTTATCATTACCTCCCAAATGAGTGAATGAGAATACATTTTGTATTAAGGATAATACTGTTTACACACCTCGGTGACTCACACAATGAACAAAAAACTAACGTAAAGACCGCACTTGTACGATTTATTGGGTTGTATTTGTTTTATTAGTCGATAGAGGCTATATTCAGGATGCGCATATATAAATTTAGAGAAGTCATTCGAATAAACTTTGGATTTATACCGTAACTATAAAAAACATACCCAATGACCAACAATATTAATATCAGTAGACGAAGATAATGTATTAGATATAAAAACTGAAGGTTTAATTCTATTTTCTGGCAATGTCAATAATCCTACTTCATCCGAAGTGAACACATCTAAATATTTAACCCGGTCACTGAGTGAACCTTTTAAACTTATTTCAATTTCTTTTGTATCCATTCCATTTAACCTCTATCATCACACTGAATAACCCTATCCGCATCCACCGATAAATTACCCTTGGTATCCCCGAAAAGTAAAATAATGCAAGGGTTAGGCGTAGCTGTACCCAGCCTGATCGATATTCGCAGGTTTGCCGAAATTTCCACTGGCATGGAATCTTCAACATTTTCCACCACAAAATTAAAGCAGTAAATAGCTCTACCATTTTTAAAACTATCATAAGTGATCAGATTATCACAGCCACCCCCTATACTTTTTGCGTCTCGTGATATAATTGCATGATGGTATTAGGGAAACTACATTGAATATTATATACAGTATTCCCATTAATGGTAATATGTATATTATTTAAATAGAAAGATTGAAAATATAGACTATTGGTCGCGTAATCACCTGAAAATGTTTCCATATCAATCATGGCCAATGTGATTTTTTCAGGTATACAACTGTTAAAAGGCTGATCAATTAAAATTGAATTTTCATTTTGCCCAATAACGTATGTCTTGTATAAAGTCTTATCAAATATATATTGTATAGGATTAACTGCTATCGCCTCATTTAAAGCTGACATTGCGTTATAATGTGGGGTAACTCTATCGATTCATAATTTAGCTTTTTCTACATTCAACACATTTAAATGTCCGTCTGTGTGGGCGCCCATAACCCAGTTATTATTCGCTAATTCGAGTCTAAGTCTCAAATCAACCGAATCCAGTAAATACATGTCTATAGTTGCTATATCTAAAAGAAGTGAAAGATATGTATGCACGCCCCTCGTTTTAATGTCACTCATAACTTTCGTCTCCCACCTGCTGGTTTGACCGAAAGTATTGGCAGTAAATTGCCGAGTTACCCCGTGTGTTACATGATAGTCATCGCATAAAAATCCCGCCCGACTGGTGGTAGGTAATGCCGAGGGTTTTATCATTTTCAAAATTTTGATATATGATTGATAGTTAAATACTGGACAGGATTCCACCAACTTTTCATTCAAGAAAACAGAAGCGGATTTAAATAATGTATTACTAATACCATTAACGACAGACAAGTGGTCACCATCCGCTAATTGCGCACCGTCCCTATCTATTGTGATATATAATTCTAAAGCTATACTTGACAAATCTAAGAAAGAACCTGCCACCCCATTAATGCACAATTCTATATATTTATCAGATAGAACTTAATTTATGGAAATATTGCAAGGTGTAAAATCCATTCTTTCCTTTGAATTAATTGAAGTTTCAATAATTCTCCGTCTATTAACATTCGGGAACAATTCTGATATACCCACAATATACGATGAAACAGGAACTTGATTACCAGTTCCGGGTATGTTAGGAACTACGCTAGCCATATTTTGTGTTTATATAATTTTAGATGAAGGGTAAAACAAAAGATCGTACACGTCCTTATTATATTTACTCCTAGATTTAACTCGTGTGCCTTCCTCTTCCGATATTTTTCTTTCCTCCCACACTCGACCGTCTAATTAATCGTTTCACCATTTTCCTCCGTCTTGTTCTCCTTCTTCTCCTTCCAGTACTGCTTAAAATTCGTTGTCCAGTAGTTTTGAGGGCCTTTATACCATTTCGTTTTATGGATTCTTTTCAAGGTAAACCGCTGTTTACCATATCAGATAACACAGATCTACCGAATTCATTAACTGGAAGTTTAGCAGCATTAAATAGAAAAGGAAGAACTTTACGTGCAATACCACTTATGGTAGAAAAAATGCCACTTCCCCTCCTGCGGCCGGGATAGAAAACGGAAATATTCTCAAACCCCGCCCCTCTCCTTAATAAAGGGTCCGATAAAAATAGTTTTTTAAATTCCGCCTCTGAAGGAGGTGCAAATAACCTTCTCATTTTACTGTTTATACTATTCCCAAACAATTTAAGTGAAGCTTGATTCTCAAGTTCTAGTTGACTCGAGGGTGTTACAATCACGAATAAGTAATGCCAATGGTGAACATCGAATTATATATGCACCTATTCATCTAATTTTCCTCTAGGTTTTATACGGAGCAGGCAAGTAACACTCAAGTCTTTTGTGAAATGTAAAAGGTGTCCATTTTGATCTGTGATAAGAATAGAAATCTGATCCAAGATGTTCGTGTTACACAATTTGTAGACTGTATTATGTATTCCTTTTCCTCTACCACTTGCTAAAGTAAAACAGTCCAATATATTTACTAGTCTCCGCCAAAAATCGTCGGTTGAACTATATCCATATACACATATATGTAATCTACCCCACAATTATCAGGTAGAGAATCAAGGAAAACGTGTTCATTCAATTCACGCCCCCATATATTTCATAACCGGTATTAATATGAAAACCTAATAATTTTGCGGCTTTTCCGCTAAATTTGACATATATACTTTTAACGTCCCTTGTTCTCAATTTCTCTCTGTTGATATGTGGTATAGTAATTCTCCTTAAATCTTCATCCCAATGAAATATAACATTACTATTAAAATAATTTATGAAATTATCAGGCCTGTACTGCTCAAACCACTGTCAAATACCCAGAACCCAGCCAATTTAAACAGTTTACTAAAGTTAAAGCTCTGCAGCCAATCTCGCACATGGCTTTCCTGGATTTTGAGGCGTAAAATATTCAACCCAAGACTGGAGAAGATGATCCGAGAATAGTATCTCGGCAGAAAGCTTTCGGTTACTGCTACGTGATCGTTGACAGTAGAACGGAGGAATATTGTACCCATAGACTAAGTCACAGAGAGAAATGCGTTGATGATTGTTTGCAGAACATGAACCAGGACTGGGCATTATTGCATGAACGAATGCGTGCGTATCCTTTACATATGACTCCTGAATCCACCCGTAAATTTGAAGAGAGCACTCATTGCGAAGAATGTAATGTCGAATTCAAGGCTGGAGTCACGAAAATGCGACATCATGCTCATTTTGTGGCATGGTACAACTTTGTGTGTGCACTGTGTCAACAGTGTAATTTGAATATGCAATTTAAGGAGCCAACTTTAACAGTGTTCGTACACAATTTGTCATATGACATCGCCCTGGTCTTGAAAGAGGCGGGGGCTCAGCATGATTTTGAAATTCTGAAATGTGAGGGTAGTAAATTTTACTCGGCCAGATCGGGCAATCTGAGATTCGTGGATAGCAACAACGTGATTAGGGGGACCCTTTCTAGTCTCGCCTCGAGTCATATCAAACAGAAAGGTTCCCTCAAAATCGCACGTCAGTTGTTAACCCAGTATTCTCAGGATTGTCTCGATTTAGTTTTGGGTACGGGTAAACAGTACTACCCTCATGATTATGTGATGGGTTTCAATATCCTGCGAAAGCCCGGCATCCCTTCTCGAGAGTGTTTCGATTCGGAACTTATGGGAGAAACCCTTTCCAGCGGGGGCTATGCACACGTAGTCAAGGTTTGGAATGCCGCTAAATGCACCAATCTTCTAGATTACACCATTTTGTATTTATTAATGGATGTGGGATTATTAGCCAACGTTTATTTAGCTTGGAGGAAGGCTGCCATGGCGCAATTCGGACTAGACCCCACCTGTTACATGACTTCTACCTCTCTCTAACTCGATGCTTTCCTATATTCCTCTAAAATTCGTCTCCCCCTCATTTCGAATGGTGAACTCTATCAATTAATTTGTAAAAACATCCACGGTGGTTTTTGTAGTCTAGTTCGAAGGCAATGCATAGCTAATAATCCAGAGTTAGATCCTAGTTTTAGGGTGGGTGATCCTCAATTGTGTATATTATACGTTGATTCACCAGTATGTATCCTACAGTTATAAGTAAATACAAAATGCCCTTGGGTGAAATAACTGAACTTTCCCCTGCCGAATTAGAAAGTTTTGTCGCTAGCGATATTACTGCCATTGATTCACAGGGTGAATACGGTTATTTCATCTTGCTTGATACCAAACCAGTAAGAAGGGATGTTGCTCTACAGACGGACGATCTCCCTCTCGCCATTCATCATATGAATGTGACTCACCAGGATCTATCGCCGTATAGTAAAAACCTAATGAATAAGTTCAAGGTGAAGCTACCAAGAAAAATGTTAAGTTGACGGGTACGCATTTACCCATGCGTAATCACTTGATCTGTCTTCCCTTATTACAAATGTTGATAAGACTCGGTCTCGAAGTTGATGTAATAAGGAAAGTGTACAAATTCAAACAGGATTTTTATTTGAGGGAATATATTCTGGAGAATGCCGAAAGGCATGCTACAGAGACGGATCCAGACAAGAGGAACACCATCAAAATCATGATGAATGGTCTTTTCTGTGTCACTATTAAAAATGAATTGAATTATTCTACCCGAACTGTTGTCACCACCGGTGAAGCCTCTCTCCTCAGGAATGTGTCCAAACACACGTACAAGTCTTTGGGAAAACTGGGTAATGACAGGTACATTGTGAGCCATTGCAAAGTTTCTGTTATGGCTGAATCCCTGATTTATTTCGGTTTCAGTATACTAGACATGGCGAAGGATATGATGTATCGGTTCTATTACAACGTTCTTCGAAAGCAGTATGGACACAGAGTTCAGCTCCTTTATACCGACGCTGACAGCTTGATCTTTTCCCTGGTGACTGATAACCTTAATCGGGAACTGAAGGGTGTGCTCAAACAATACATGTATTTGAGAAATTTCCCCAAAACTCACGAATTGCATGATGAGTCACGTAAGGGGAACTCGGGTTAGACAAAGTTGAAACAGGGGTTGAATTCATGAGGGAATTTATCAGCATTAAACCTAAAGTTTATTCATATCTGACGGAAACTAGACGTAGTAACACCTTGAAAGGTGTAGAAAGGTGCCGGCAAAAGACCATTCCGCATGACCAGTATTGAGCTGTAGTCAAAAAGAATGAGATTACTTATACTTGTGTGCACAATTTGCAAAGAGTAGGAGGACAAGAGATATTAAATGACACCTTATAAATCGTTGGCGTATGGACATCCAGACATTGGGGTGGAGGAGGGTATGGCGGAGGAGGGGGAGTGGGAGGAGGAGGAGGTAGAGAGGGCAGTGGTGGCGCCGGTAGTAGCAGCAATCTCTCCAATTTTAAATATTCCCGCTCCTAGCACCTTGAGAATTCCTACTCCTCCTATTCCTCCGACCCTACGTCCATCACATCAGTTCCCACGGGTGAAAGGATGTTCAAAACATCGAGGAGAGAATAGTAAAATATACAATGTTAATTCCTCTCTCTCTTCGATGTCTTTGACTTCTCCTCGATGGGAAATGGTTTCACCCTCTCCTCCAGTTAAATAAACGGAGGTGTATCACACCTTGACCGGGTGTCATAGTTTGTATATTTTACTATATATTTTATCCTATATTCATATATTTTAATATATTACATTGTTTATAATGTATTTTTATTATATAATCATATACACAGTTAGTTTTTTATATTTTTAAATTATTATATTGTATTTTTACTGTATGTTCTATTTTTATATTGTAGGAAAAAACCTGTATGTAATTCATTATGAAAATGAAAAAAATATTATTGCCATCAACTTCCATTCACCCTAATTATTATTAAGGCTTGTATATAAAAAGGAGCGTGTAAAGTACACAACTATAGTCTTGAACGCGCTAACAACATGGCCGCGACAGGTCCCTTTCCTGGGCAGTTGTTAGACCCGTTCGCTAATCCCGCTCGTATTATCATCGCGGGGTTTAGTAACAGTAGCAAGTCTGTCCTATGTCAAAAAATCATTGAACTCTATGAAACGCGTTTCCAATACATTTTATATTGCGGGGTATCTGAACACCCCCTCGAAACGCATCCCTCAATAGGTTCCAAATTTAAAGTATCCAAAGAAATTTTAAATCTCTTTGATTACGTTGAAAAGGGGGAGATGGAGGTTAATAAAGGTCTATTATTCATACTCGACGATTGCTTCCTCGAGGCTAGTGATAATAAATTTGTCACTAACGCCTTCACAGTGGGAAATCATTCATCTATTTCAGTTATATTCATAATGCAGAATATGTTTCGTTCGGGCATGTTTAGTAGAAGTATAAGCCTGAATTGTTCACATTATATTCTAATGAAAAATCGTGATTTCAGTCAAATTGAAACTTTAGGTCGGCAGTTATTCGGCCGTCAAAAAGCTTCAGCCTTTTTGGACATATATAAAAAGGCCCTATCGCGTAACTGCTATGGTTATTTGTTAGAAGACTTCGCTCTGTCAACACCTGAACTGTTACAGTTACGAACTAATATTCTGGGTGAAACGGAATATCAAATAGCTTACCAATATGGATAAAGAATGGATAAAACTGCTAAAATCTTTGTACGGAGATGTACAGGGTGTGGGTAGTTTCTGCTGGGTGGACTCTTTATTCAGAGTAGTGAAAAATCTGAATAGCCAAATTACGCGTGAAAATGTTAAAGAATTCTTACGCGTGCAAAAGTCTTACACACTGCTAAAGTCACTCAAAAAAAATTCCCCAGAAGAAAAATCATGTCACCCAAACCGCGAGTAATAGTGAGCACCAATTTAGCTGATATTTCCAAATTAGCTCGGTATAATAATGGGTTTAAATATTTGCTGGTCTTTATTGATGTGTTTTCCGGATATCTACAAATTGTTCCCTTGAAAAAGAAGGATGGTGTTACTATGCGTTGCGCTTTGAAGAAGGTTATCGAATGTACCGAATTTTCGGGAATTTCACGTTTGAATAGTGATGAGGGTTGGGAATATTATAACAAACACGTCAGAGAATATCTAGATAGTAAAAATATAAAATTATATAGCGTTTATTCGAGAGAAATCAAATCCTTTATAGCTGAAAGAGTCATAAGGACTATTAAGGGTCGGATATATAGATATCTCACACATAAAAATACCTTAAAATACATTAACGTCTTGCACGACATTATTCAGAGCTATAACCATAACCCCCATAGAAGTTTGGGTCGCACCCCGCAAGAGGTTCATGCATTAAAGGCTAGAGATGACATTGAACATCAATTCTCGAGTATGTATAAAAAGGCTGTTCTCGTTAATCCTCCCGCCATTTCGCTCTTGAATGTTGGAGACTGTACGTATTGCCGATGAGCGTTAGAACGCAATTTTTAGGAGGGGATATACAATTCAAAATACTCTGGAAATTTTAAAAATCCGAAAAGTGGATACAACGCAAAATCTGGTCGTATACTTCTTGGAAGATTTAGCGGGTGAAGAAATAAAGGGCATATTTTATTGTGAAGAATTAATTCCCACAAATCTACCAGAAACATATATCACTATTCTGGGAAGGAGGAAAAATAATAAAACTCAATATTACATTCATTGGAAAGGTTATCTAAGTCAATTAAATTCCTGGGTTGATGAATCTCAAATTGTACGGATATGAACCGTAAGCAACCTTTAATACGTAAAAATAAAAACTTTATTTTATTCATCTCTGGTTTATCACCCAGTGAAAGAAGTAAAGTCATTCCTATCTTAAACGGTGGTTTGGTGTCTACTCTCTCGGAAATTTTTAGAAATTTTTTTTGTGGTAATCTAACTCAAGATAAGAAGTTTATTAAACACTTTAGAAATTGTAGACGAGAAATTCATCTTGTGTTCTTGAAAACAACGTCCATATCTAAGAAGAAAAATATACTGAAAAGTCGTAAAGGGGGGACTATTCTATCAGTGTTATTGCCTATTGCTGCGAGTTTGGTAGGGAGTCTTTTTAATTGAAAATGAAGGAGTTTTGCATTATCCCTGCCATTACCTACGAGAGGTTAATGAATAGAAAAGAGGTTTGTGATGGTGATATTAATAACCTGGAGGGTACTGGCAAGTTGGATACGGCAGCTGTTAGTAGTAGCGGACACGTCCCCCTTAATATCCAAAAACCACCGATGCCAGCTATATCGCTCCTGGGACCTCCTCCTATAAAAAGTGTAGGTGCAGTGACTGGAGGGGAGGTGGTAAACACTCCGATTACGTTGAAAATAATTAAAGGGGACATGACTCACAAAAAAAGCAATCCTGATTTAACAGGTATTATTCCAATATTTTTTAAAGAACCTCAAAAGCACTTACAAGATTCTAACGAGGTTGAATGGAACGAAGAAGGAGATTTAACTCATCCACTCGAAGGTTATAATATTTTAGATATAGCTCGAGAATTTCAAGGGAATAAAAACCCACGTTGATAATATTTTGAATTATCACTACTTCACTGAAATGGCGGGGGCTAAAGACTGGATGTTAAGGAATATAGCCATTAAAAAACAAATCGAAACGTGGCAAAATATGGGGAAAAAGGGAGGAGGAGGAGAAGAAGGAGGAGGAGGAGAAGGAGGAGAAGGAGGCGGAGGAGGAGGAGGAGGAGGAGGAGGGGGGAGGGGGAGGGGGAGGGGGTGGGAAGGTGAGGGCGGGGCATGCGAAAAACAAGATGGCAAGTGTGTGGAAGAAAATAAACAGAAGCATGGTGGATGCGTGGGTGGCTTATTAACATTTTAGGAACAATGATACCGGAGCTGTTTAGTCACGTGATACTGATTTTGATAAAATGAGTCATATGTGTGGATGACCTTTGGCGTGAGGGAATGATAAGACTTGTTTATTCGTTTGAGCGTAAATCATGTCTGGGAGTGATACTGATTTTGATATAATGAGTCATATGTGTGGATGACCTTTGGCGTGAGGAAATGATAAGACTTTTTATTTGTGTTAGTGTGAATCATTGCTGGGAGTGAGAGAGACTTGATGCTTCATCACAACTGGTTTGTAATCAGTGATTCTGATAGAGGGAGCTCGGGTTGCGGGGCTTTCGTAGCTCATTATCTCTTGAAGGATTGTCACATCAAGACGTGAACACTCGCCATGGCTTCATCAACCTCCTCTTGCAAGTTAGTTTTCGGGAACTTGTCCGAAAATAAGTTCAGGAAGAGGAATACGTGTTTAGTTGTGGCCACTAAT
This sequence comes from Macrobrachium nipponense, assembly GCF_015104395.2. Taxonomy (NCBI): domain Eukaryota; kingdom Metazoa; phylum Arthropoda; class Malacostraca; order Decapoda; family Palaemonidae; genus Macrobrachium; species Macrobrachium nipponense. The sequence goes on from NC_061100.1 coordinate 65,053,304, forward strand.
TCTGTGACATGCAGGAAATACGGTGTGGTGGCGGACGTCATTCGAGCTTATCTGTATGCCGAATTGGCAGGCTTTCGATATTCTTGCACTGGTGCATCAATTTAGAGTGGGGGGTTGAAATGGTGGTTTTATTCCCGTAGAGTTACGTGATGTCATTGGGGGGTGGAAAATGGAGTCAATTTGGGGTCGGGGTTGAACTAGTGGTTTTATTCCCGAAGAGTTATGTGACGTCACAGGAAGTAGAAAAGTGGAGTCAATTTGGGATCGGGGGGATAGAATGGTGGTTTTATTCCCGAAGAGTTATGTGACGTCACGGGGGGTAGGAAAGATGGAGTCAATTTGGGATCGGGGGTTGAATGGATGGTTTTATTCCCGAAGAGTTACATGACGTCACAGGGGTAGGAAAGTGGAGTCAATTTGGGGTCGGTGGTGGGGGGTTGAAAGGATGGTTTTATTCCTGTGGAGTTACGTGACGTCAAAGGTGGCCACGCCCCCACCCCTTTTGGACCTCATGGACGTACATGAGCTCATCAATAATGTGGAGTCGATTTGGGGTCAAGGGTGGCAACACCCCCTTTTACACCTCATCTATGTATATCAGTTTATAAGACAAATGGAGTCAATTTGGGGTCTGGGGAGGCAACGCCCCCCAATATGAGCTCATGTACGTACATGAGCTTATAATACAAATGGAGTCAATTTGGGGTCAAGGGTGGCAATGCCCCCCAATATGAGCTCATGCACGTACATGAGCTTATAATACAAATGGAGTCAATTTGGAGTCAGGGGTGGCAACGCCCCCAATATGAGCTCATGTATGTACATGAGCTTATAATACAAATGGAATCAATTTGAGGTCAGGGGTGCCCACGGCCCCCTGAATAGTGGAGTCTATATGGGGTCAGGGGTGGCCACGCCCCCCAGAATAGTGGAGTATATATGGAGTCAGGATAGCCACGCCCCTTTTAGGGGTTTGAGGGGTTGCCCCGCCCCTTTTTAGGACTCACGTATGTACATGAGCTTATCAGGAGGGGGGAGGGGGTAGCCATGCCCCTTGGGGGGGTGGGGTAGGGGGGCGGGGCCAGAAAAGTGGAGTCTATATGGGGTCTTTTCCTCCACTGCCATACCAAATATTTGTTGAGAAAATCCACCAATGAATATAAACTTACAATAACAAATGAACAATCTAGTGAGTGCAAAAATATAACTTACAGATACAGGTAATTCATGGTGGGTTAGTTCGTTGGTAAGATACTCTAAAATAGAATCTATAGGGACTTAAGTAAAAAGAGAACAAACATCAAAACTAAGAGCTCTATCAGTAGGGCAAAAAGCGATTTTGTTTCATTCATCAGTTAAATCTAGAGAATTTTATATGTCCGAATCGGAGATAGTTCCAAGTAACAGGGACAAGAGCTTGGTGAAATATTTCGAAAGTTTATATGATATTGAGCCAAGAGTACTGATAGTAAGCCGCATAGGATTATTTTCTGTGTTTTTTTACTAATCTGTACAAGTGAGGTAACGAAGGAAATTTGTCGACAATTCTCAAGTCTCTGATAGAGCACCTTATATATTTCATTCGAGGTGCTTTATCAGAGACTTAGAATATCAATTATGTTAATTTAGAATTGGTAATTCATAAACAGAAACTACCATTGCTGTTACATGAAAATTACAGAAAACTCAGGGTAAATTGGGCCAGAAAGGGGGAATCTGAAATTCTTAGAGGGTTAGGTAAAAATTATAACATAGTGATATGCAAGCCAGATAAAGGCAAAGGACCAGTGTTTCTGGAAAAGGTTGACCATCTCGAAAAAAATGAGTTATTTTGTGGGATGGCTCTAAATTTAAACTAATTGTTGATCTCAACTTTGATGAAATTTGTAAAAAGGATGATAAGATCAATCGCTTTCTCAAAAAGCTTTAACAGGAAAAAGTAATTTGTTGCCAGGTCTTCCTTTGGTGTTTTTTACGGACTTCCAAATATACACAAAGATGCTATACATTTGAGACCGATAATGTCCTTATATAATAGTTTATCATATAATAATTCTAATTTTTTAGTCAAAATACTCAATGATTATGCCAACTCTAAATTTCCGTAAAAAAATAGTTATGTATTTCAACAAGAAATTTTATTATAGGATGGCGATCTGTATATAGCCAGTTTGGGCGTTGAATAGTTGGTCTCTAACGTTCCTGTTTCTGAGATAATTAAAGTTATTCTGGGTAAAGTTTTTTTTTTTTTTTTTTTTTTTTTAATAGTGAGACTATTTGTGGTTTTAATAAGCAACTTTTTCAAATATCTTTTGAACTTGCTGTACAAGATGCCAACTTCGTTTTTATGGGACATTGGAGGAAATTATTTTTAAAGATTGTCCTAGGAATTTTAATACAGGCTTTTACAGAAGGTATGTAGACAATACCTTTGCCTTACTCAAGTTTCCGTGGCAATGCCAGCTTTTCTTAGATTACGTAAATGAGACAAAGCCTCACATTAAATTTACGTTGAAAAATGAGAAAGATGACACGCTGGCCTTCTTGGATATAAAAGTAACTAGACTTGACCATCCTTTTAAGACGAGTGTCTTTAGAAAGAGTACTTTCACTGGGCTCGTGAATAATTTTTTTAGCTCGTGTTTTCGTAATTCTAAAATCAATGCTATTTCTACTCTGGTCTTTAGGGCCCTTCAGTAAACATCCGATTGGGCCTCCCTCCACCTTGAAGTCGAGTTTCTCACCTTTCTCACCAGACGCCAGGTAGGCCTCCAGGCCTGTCAGTCGTCCTGCTTCAGGAACTGTCTCCATTCTTGGCGATCATCATCGAGCCTCATCTCATCAACTTCCCACAAACTGGAGCCTCTCCTCTCTACTCCTCTCTCTATGTTTTGTAGCCATCTCATTTTTGGTCTTCCTACCGGTCTCCTTCCTTCCGGTGTTCATTCCAAAATTCTTATAGGATATCGCTCCTCCTCCATTCTTTTGGTGTGTCCAAACCATCTAAGCTGCCCTCTCTCCACAAAATCTAGTATCCCCTCCACATCCAGTTCTCTTCTAATGTCTTCATTTCATAGCCTATCCAGTCTTGTTACACCTTTTATGAGTCTTAGTGCTTTCATTTCAGCTGCTTGAAGTTTGCTTCTAGTTCTTGATGTTAATGCCCATGATTTATGGTCATAAGTCAATATTGGTCTTAAAATAGAGAGGTATATTATGGTTTTGACTTTGCGAGGTATATTTCTGTCTTTCATTAGTGGGTAGAGCAGATACAGATTGTTACTGAATTTCTGTATTCGGGTAGTTATTTCCAGTTTTGAATCACTTTGGTTACTAAACTCTATTCCTAAGTATTTGAAATTTGTACACTGTTTCAATGTCTGACCTTCTAATTCTACATCTTCGTTGCTTGGTGTTTGTGATAGGTGTATGATCTCTGTCTTATTCTTGTTGATCTGCATTCCATTAGCTGTTAAGATCGTGTTCCAGTTGTTGACGTTTTCTTGGAGAGATTCTGCGCTGGGGCTATCATTGCATGGTCATCTGCATTCATAAGGTTGATGGTCATATCTGCAGCTTCATCCTCACCTAGTTCCCTCATACAATATAAAAGGAAGTGGAGAAAGGACGCTGCCCTGTCTTACTCCTGATTTAATTTCAAACCAGTCTTCATTCTCTTGATTTGTTTTTACTCTGGATCTGATGTTTTGATAGGTGTTACAAATTGCTCTTATAAGTTTCTCAGGGATTCCATGGTAAGGGTCTTTTAGGGCATCCCATATTTTCATTCTTGGCACTCTATCAAAAGCCTTTTCTAGACCCATAAAAGCAATATACCTGTCCCTGTCCCATTCCCAGCTCTTCTCAAATATCATCTTGAGGGTCTTGAGGGAGAAAATCATATCAGTTGTCCCTCCTCCTGGTCGAAAACCGTTTTGCCATTCACCCAGCTTTGGTTCAACATATCCTCTCAATCTAGTTTCAAGTATTCTTTCATATACTCTAAAAGCATGTGACATTAGGGATATTCCTCTATAACTGCTGCAATTTGTTTTGTCACCTTTTTTCTAGATTGGGCATATTAGATCTCTTCTCCAGTTTTCAGGTGGCATTTGCCCATTCCAGAGTATGTCGATTAGCTCTAGTAGCCAGATGACTCCATCCTCCCCCATGTTTTTAAGGAGCTCTGCAGGTATTGTATCCATTCCAAGGGCCTTACCATTTCTCATCCTCTTGCGAGCATTTTTTACCTCTAGTATTGTTATGTCAGGTTCTGCATCCCCAACCGCATCAAATTCTACATGCTCTTCAAGGTCATTGTTTTCGAGTTTCTTTTGGAATATTTTGTAAAGAAATCATTTCCCAAAAAGTTGTTTTTTAACATTATTCAACACTCACTCTATATCTTTATTTATTTATATATGTAATTTATATATGTATATTTATTTTTTTTATTTTCCTTTATTTTTTTATTTATTTATTTCTAAATATTTTTTACTCTAATTATTATATTTATTTATACTTATTAATTTTATTTTTTTTTTAATTTCTTATTTATTTATTATTCATTTATTTGTATTTATTTATTTATACATCTATTTATTTATTTTCTCATTTTTTTATTATTTACTTATTTATTTAATTATTTTCATTTATTTTTCAATTATTTCATTTATTCTTTAATTTTTTATTTATTTATTTATTTGTTTTTAATTATTTATTTCTATTTATTTATTTTCATTTATTTATTCTTATTTATTTATTTCGATTTATTTATTTCTCTTATTTATTATATTTTTATTTTTTCATTTCATTCATTTACTTCTATTGTTTTATTTATTTTATATATTTATTTGTTTTTATTTGTTTTTTTATTTAGTTTTTTTTTTTATTTTTTTTTTTATTATTTGTATTCATTTATATATTTTTAATATTTTTTACTTTAATTTATTACATATTTATATTTTTTCATTTTAATTTATTTATTTATCAATTTATTTTTTATTTATATGTTTATTTTGCTTATTAATTTTTATTATTTTAAATTTTTTAAAATTTTGTATTATTATTTAATTTATTTTATTTATTTATTTATTTGTTTATTTTATTATTTATTTACTTTATTTATTTACTTTTATTGATTTATTAACTTATATTTATTTATTATTTATGTATTTCTATACTTTTTTATATTTTTATTTTTCTATTTTTATTTATTTATTCATTTTTATTCATTTATTTATTTCTATTTAATTAATTATATTTATTTTTATTTTCATCTATTTATTCAATTTATTTATTTTTGTTTATTTATTTTTATTTCATTTATTTAGTACTTCTATTTATTTATTTAATTTTTATTATTTTTTTATTTATTTACTTTTATATATGTTTTTTTTATCTATTTACTTTTATTTCATTTTTTTTTACATATTTATAATTAATTATTTTTTATTTTTTATTTTTATCCATTTATTTCTTTATTAATTAATTAATTTATTTATTTAGTTATTTTTAGTCATTATTTATTTATTTTTTTATGATTTTTATTTATCTATTTATTTTATTTATTGGTTTTTATCTATTTATTTTTATCTCATTATTTATTTTTTTAATTCAATGATTTCTTTTTATTTATATGTTTATCGCCTAAAAAACATAAAATGAAACAGAAAAAAATGACAGATATTTGCTTTAAAACTCATTTGAATATATTTTAATTTTAGTACATAAATTATTATTTTAATTTTTATTCATTTATTTGTTTATTTTTATTTATACCTTTTTTTGTTCTTTTTTATTTTTTATTTATTTTATTTGTTTTATTTATTTATAATTTATTATATTGAATTTATTCTTTTATTTAATTTCAATTTATATTTATTTACTATATTTATATTTTTCTTTCTTTAATTCATTTTACTTTTATTATTTTTATTTTTAACAAATTTAATTTATTTATTTTTCCCATTTTATGATTATTTGTTTTATTTAATTTATTTTTAACTATTTATTTATTATTAATTTATTAATTAATTTATATATTTTCTTATAATCAATTTTTTTATTTTTTATTTTTTTTAATTTTTATTTATTTTTAATTTTTAATTTATTTATTTTCATTTTTTATTTGATTTATGTTTATGTTTTTTAATTATTTTTTAACTTTTTAATTAATTTAATTTTTTTAATTTTCATTTTATTTGGATTTTTTTTATTGTTTATTTAATTATTTTTAATTATGTATTCTTTATTCATTTTTATTATTTAGTAAAAAATTTCTTTATTTTATATATATTGAATTTATTTATTTACTTTATCTATTTATTTTCAATTACTTTTATTTATTTTATTTTGCATTCCGATATATCTTTTTTATTATTTGTTTTATTTGATTTAGTTTTTATTTTTTATTTATTTATTTATTTTATTTCAGATTTATTTAATTAATTAATATAATTGATTGTATTATTAATTATTTATTTCAGTTCTTTAAATATTTATTCATTTTATTATTTACTTTTTTTTTATTTTATTGTTTTATTTATTTTTATTTTTCTATTTGATTTATTTTTATAAATTTTTATTTATTTACTTACTTTTTTAATTTAATTTTAATAATTTATATATAACTTCATTATTTTTTTTTCTTATTTTTTTTTCTTATTTATTTCATTTATTTTCATTTATCTATTTATTCTAGTTTTTGTTATATAATTATTTATTATTATTTTTATTTATTTTTATTTTTATTTTTTTACTTACTTATTTCTAAGTATTTATTATTTAATTTTCTACATATTTATTAATTTTTATTAATTAATTAATTAATTAATTTTTATTTATTTATTTGTTTTTAAATTGTTTATTTACTTATTTTAATAAAATTTTTTAATTTATTTTTTCATTTTTATTTTATTACTTTTATTAATTCCTATTTATTTATTTATTTATTTATTTATTTATTTATTTATTTATTTATTTATTTATTTATTTATTTTTATTTATTTATTTATTATTTATCTATTAAATAATTTATTTTATTTATTTTATTTATTTTTTTATTTTTATTATTTATTTTTCATTTTTATATTTTTTATTGGTATTTTTTGTTGTTGTTGATTCATAGCTTTTGATTTCTATATTTATTTTTCTTTATTTATTTATTTATTTTTATATATTTTTTTTCATGTTTATGTATTTTTTTGTTTTTATTTATTTATTTATTTATTTTAATTATTTATTTTTTATTATATCATATTTATTATTTTTGTTTATTTATTTTTACTCATTTTTTTCATTTTCATTTATTTACTTCTATTGATTTATTTGTTTTAGTTTATTTATTTATTTATTTATTTTCAATTTTTTATTTATTGTTTTATTTCTTTATTTATTTGTTTTTTTATTCATTTTTTATTTATACATTTATCTTTATTTATTATCTATTTATTTATTTATTTTTTCATTTATTTTTATATATTTATTTATTTTTATTTTTTAATTTTTATTGATTTTAATTTATCTATTTACTATTTTATTTTATATTTATTTTTTATCTATTTATTTATTTATCTATTTATTTTTATGTATTCATCTGTTTTTATTTTTATTTTTTTTATATCTATTTTTTATTCATTTACTTATTTTTAAATATTTTTTATTTGCAGTTTTATATATTTTTTTTTTATACCTTTTAATTTTATTTATTTATTTAGATATTTATTTTATTTATTTAATTATTTGTATTTATATGTTTATCTATATATTTATTTATTTTATTTATTTTTTATTTTTTGATTGTTTTACTTTTATTTATTTATTAACATATTTTATTTATTATGAATTTGTTTATTTTGATTTATTTTTTATTTATATTTATTTATTATTTTTATTATTTATTTATTTTATTTATTTATCTATTTTATTTTTATAATTTATTTTTATAGTATTTATTTCTAATTATTTATTCATTTATTTCTAATTATTTTCTTGTTTATTTATTCATTTTTATTTTTTTTTATTTATTATTCCTATTTAGTTTTTTTTATTTATTTCTATTTATTTCTTTATTTGTTTTATTTATTTATTTATTTATTTATTTATTTATTCATTTATTTATTTATTTATTTCTTTATTTATTTATTTATCTATTTATTTTATTTATTTATTATTTACTTATTTATTTATATTTTTTATTTGTTTAATTTCATTTATTTATTTATTTATTTTTATTTGTTTGTTTATTTTTATTTATTCATTTTTATTGTTATTATTATTTATTTATTTTTTTATTTATTATTTATTTTTATATTTTTATATTTATATATATTTTTATTAATTTTTATTTAATTTTATGTATTTATTGATTTTTATCTATTTATTTATTTTTTTATGTATTTGTATTTATTTACTTATTTTTTTAATTATTATTTTTCTTTTTATTTATTCATTTTTATTCATTCATTTATTTATTTCATTTTTATAATTATTTTATTCTCTATTTACTTATTTGTTTTTCATTTATTTTTTTTTTATTTATTATTTATTTATTTTATTTATTATTTTTTTATTTATATCTGTTCATATATTATTTTTATTTCCTTATTTTTTTATTTATTTTTTTTTTTTTTTTTTATTCCGTATTGACTTTAATTTATTAATTTATTTACTTATTTCTTATTCATTTATTTACTTATTTTTATCTATCTATTTTCATTTATTTTTTCATATTCCTTTATTTACTTCTATTGATTTATTTTCTTTTTTTTTATTCATTTTGTTTAATATATATTTATTTATTTTTTATTTTCTATTTATTTTTCTATTTTCATTTATTTGTTTATTTTAAGTATTTATTTATTTTCATCTATTTATTTATGTATTATTTTCATTTATTCGTTAATTTAATTATTTATTTATTTTATTCATTTTTTTATGATTTATTTTTATTTATTTATTTATTCATTTATTTATTTCAATTTATTTTTTAAATTTTATTTATTATATATATTAATTAATTTATATTATTTATTTTTTATTTGTATATTTTTATTTAGTTTTATTTTATTTTTTCATTTATTTATATTTTATTTTTTTTTATAATATTTTATTTATTTATTTTTTAGTATTTATTCATTTATTTTTAATTCTCTTTTTCATTTATTTATTCATTTTTATTTCTTTATTTTATATATTCCTATTTTTTATTTATTTCATTATATTTATTTATTTTATTTATTTATATATTTTTATTTATTTTATTCTTTTATATTTATTTCTTTTATTTATCTTAATTTTATTTATTAAATTGTATTTATTTATTTACTTTTATTTGTTTATTTCTATTTATTTATTTTTGATTTTTTTACTTTTTATTTATATTTTTTTATTTATATTAATTAAACCTCTTACGCCGAAGCGGTAAAAAAAAAATTGTCTCCCGTGTGCCGGAGGTGTTTCAGAGTGAGCGCAGAAGCGGAAAAAATATATATTTTTCAAAAAATCACAGCGCGCTTAGTTTTCAAGATTAAGAGTTCATTTTTGGCTCCTTTTTTGTCATTGGCTGAAGTTTAGTATGCAACCATCAGAAATGAAAAGAATTATCATTATCAAATATAAATAATGCGATATATGATAGCGCAAAAACGAAATTTCATATATAATTGTATTCAAATCGCGCTGTGCGCAAAACGGTTAAAGGTAACAAGTTACTTTTTTTTCGTTGTAATGTACACTCGACAAGAAAACTGAAGATACAGTTTTCATTAGCTTTCGTTCATCCAATTTCCCATTTTTTTTTACTGAAAAGACATAATATCGCTAAATTTACTCTAGAATATGAAAACATATTGCAAATTATATCATATATATTAAAACTGCAAAACAAAGCCGTTCAGATACTTAAAAACACGATATATGTCCGAAGTAATTGGAATTTCTCAGATGGATTCGTTCATAGAGATCTGGTAGATAGAATGTGAAATTCTGATTTTAGTACTATGTATCACGACGACAATATTTACTCGTTTTGCTTCATGGACGGGGATATGTTGCATCATCATAAATGGTGAATGCAATTATTTTAGTTTCTACAAACTTATGTTTGTATTCCAATGGCACTCAATGTTGCGACGGCTAAGGTAGGTTGAACAAATCTAGTTGCATCCGCAAGAGCGTTTTCTATGATGTGAGGAGGTGCCCTAGAACTTCGAGCGGGAAAGCGCAAGTCACTGGATACTGGCTAACATAACTGATTTCACACTTTGATTACTTTGACGTTGACATGGATCGAATGGTAGTTGCTGTTTACAAAGCAACTGTATTTAAACATAAATTTTAATCAAGGTTTAAGTAGCATGTCAGCTCAAAGATTTTCTGGCTATATGCTCCCATTACAAAGCAGTTCGTAGTAGCCCACAACCCTACACGACTGCATTTCTTTGCCGCGAAGCTGAAAGATCTCCCACGATATAAAACTTTAATGGCCTGTGCAATACATATTGAGTTATCTGTGGTAATAAATATTTTTTACTTAACACAGCTTTTTTCGTGAATGATTTGTGGATGAAACCCGATTTTCAAAAGTAAAGACTATATCAAGAGCGCAAGAATGACCACACCCTGTGTCTAAAATTGTCCACGTCTTTTTACAATTTTTGAATGCTACGGCAACTGTCGAATGTAATCAAGATTAGGGTATGAATATCTTAGAGAATTATCTTGAATATTATGATCCTTCAAATTTTATCTAGCATAGTGCAGCACGATCTTGGCAGTCATATCATATCGCGCAAGCATAGGCCTATCGATAGAGATACTTAATTCATTATATTTTCTTCTGCCTTTCCCCGTCACAAGTCCGTCACCAGTACTATAATTCTCTCTCTCTCTCTCTCTCTCTCTCTCTCTCTCTCTCTCTCTCTCTCTCTCTCCACTCCTAAAACATACATTACTATGATATATATTATATATATATATATATATATATAGTATATATATATATATATATAATAAACTAATATATATATATTATATATATATATATATATGTATATATATATATAGTATAATAATATATAGATATATCTATATATTATATATAATAATATTATATATTATATAATATATACGTATATATATATAATATTATATATATATATATATATCTATTATAAATATGATATTATATATATTACTACTCAATCTCCCAAAGAAAATATAATGAAATTGAGTAGTTATAAATAGGCCTAAGCTTTCACATGAGCAGATTTTGCTCCTCTCTCTCTCTCTCTCTCTCTCTCTCACACACTTTTAAAACACATTTGAAAACATATTATCACTCAATCTCTCAAAGTAAATATAATGAATTAAGTATCTTTATAGATAAGCCTATGCTTGCGCTCTCTCTCTCTCTTCCTCTCTTCCAAGTTTCTTTCCCCATCTCTCTCTCTCTCTCTCTCTCTCTCTCTCGCCTCTCTCTCGTCTCTCTCTCTCTCTCTCTCTCTTCACTTTTGAAACATTTGAAAAAATATTATCACTTAATCTCTAAAAGTAAATATAATGAATTAAGTATCTCTATCGATAGGCCTACGCTTGCGAGCGCTTTCTCTCTATCGTCATAATATTTTATTCTTTACTGTATTGTTCCTCACGATTTCCACAAGTACTGCCCAAATTTTAAAACCCAAATTTTAAAACCCTTTCTCTCATTGTTTAAGATTCGTCTTTAATTACGTATGAATTTTACGTCAGCTTAGTGTCAAACATTACTTATAAATAAGGTTTCACAGCAGGTTTTAAAAAAGGATGATCGACGTGCTACCCTGAACTGACGTTACCAAACCAACATTAACGAATAATATAGAGCCTGTTTCTACATGCAAGTATAAATGACTATATGACCTCAACTGAATTTTTATGGTGTAAAGTTGATGGAAATCTAGAGAGCAACAAACGCTATGATTTTGAAGCTCCGCCCCCTTTCAAGGGTTGCCAGGTGTGGCATTATTGAACAATATATGTCCGAAGATTTAAAAAACTGTATCTTAACATTCCTTGCCGAGTGTACACTAAATTACAATCATTTTGGTATATAACACATTGTAAAACGATAAAAGCAACACAGAGAAAATATTATCACAAAATAATGCATGAATTCGTAACGCGCGGACGTAAACAAATATTTTTTTCAAAAATTCACCATAAATCTAAATATTGTCCTAGAGACTTCCAATTTCTTTCATAATGAAGACAAATGATTGAATATTACTATACTGTAAGAGTATTAGCTTACAATTGCAGTTTTCGACCATATCTGACGAGTTAAAGTTGACCGAATGTCGAATTTTTTTATATATATTTTTATATGCAATTATTTCGGAAATAAGGAAAGCTACAACCTTCAAATATTTTTCGTTTTATTGTACATGAAATTGCGCACATTTTCATATATAAAACTCTATGAAATGCCTAATATAAAACGGAGCAAACATTCCGAGAATGGTACGTACGCATTTCGGAGATTTGTGGCAGAGAATCCGCGCGCGGAGGGAAGGAAAGATTTCTTTTTAAATTCACCATAAATCTAAATATTTTGCTAGAGACTTCGAATTTGTTTCAAGATGAAGATAAATGACTGAATATTACTAGACTGTAAGAGTTTTAGCTTACAATTGCGTTTTTCGACCATTTCGGTAGAGTCAGTTGACCGAACGTGGATTTTTTCTATTTATAGTGATTTATATGCAAATATTTCAAAAAGGAGAAATGCTACACCTTCAATTATTTTTGTTGTATTCTACATGAAATCGTGCACATTTTCATATATAAGACTTTATGTAACGGCTAATTTAAAATGGTGCAAACATTACCACAATCGCACGTATGATTTTTTCGGAAGAGTTACCGCGCGGACGTAAAGAAAATGTTATTTTTTTCATAAATTCACCATAAATCGAAATATTGTGCTAGAGACTTCCAATTTGTTGCAAAATGAAGGTAAGTGCTTGAATATTACTAGAATATAAGCGTTTTAGCGTACAATTGCGTTTTTCGACCATTTCGGTAGAGTCAAAGTTGACCGAAGGTTGAAATTTTGGCAATTATCGTTATTTATATGAAAATATCTCAAAACTGATAAAAGCTACAACCATGGGTTGTTCTTAATTGTATTGTGCATGAAATTGCGCACATTTCCATATATAAAACTTTATATAACGGCTAATTTTAAAATGGTGCAAACATTACCACAATCGCATGTATGATTTTTTTCGGAAGAGTTACCGCGCGGACGTAAGGAAAAAGTTTTTTCATAAATTCATCATAAATCGAAATATTGTGCTAGAGACTTCCAATTAGTTGCAAAATTAAGGTAAATCATTGAATATTACTAAAGTATAAGAGTTTTAGCTTACAATTGCGTTTTTCGACCATTTCGGTAGAGTCAAAATTGACCGAAGGTTGAAATTTTGGCAATTATCGTTATTTATATGAAAATATCTCAAAACTGATAAAAGCTACAATCATGACTATTTTATTGTTGTATTCTACATAAAAATGCGCACATTTTCATATATAATACTTCATGTAACGGATAATTTACAATGGTACAAAAATTATGTCAAAGTGACGAAATAATTTCCGAGAAGTGTTACATATACTTTTTAGTGCGGCAAGAAAGAAATTCGCGCTTGCGCGCCTGCGTAATGATTGTAAACAAAACAACACCTTGATCCGTGAACTCCCAGCATCCCCCAAGTCGCGTGATTTAAAAGTTTTTGGCTGGTAGGCCTATAAGTATTTTTCCGCGAATTTAAAAAAAAACTTTTGTAAGTCGACGTAAAATACGTCCAGTCGGCACACGGGAGACAAAAAATGTCGACGTAAAATACGTCCAGTCGGCGTAAGAGGGTTAATTCATTTTAATTTTATATTTATTTTTTTTATTTATTTTTTTATTTTATTTATTTATTTATTCACTTCTATTTTTTATTTATTTATATGGATTTATTTTATTCAGTTAAAGTTGCTTTTTACTTATTTCTTTATTTTCCATTTAATTAATTTATTTTTTTATATAATTTATTTATTTTATTCATTTTTTATGCATTTATTTATATTTTTTATTTTTTTATTCATTTTATATATTTATTTTATTTTTATTTATTTAAAATTTATTTATCTATTTACTTATTTTTTTTATATTTTTTCAATTATTTATATAACTACTTTATTTATATTCATTTTTATTTTTTTATTTTTTTTATTTTAATTATTTTTGATTGATTGTTTTATTTATCTATTTATTTATTGGTTTCTCATTTATTTCTATTTGAATATTTACTTTTACTTTATTATTTATATATTTTCATTTTTTGTTATTTCGTTTTTATTTATTTATTTATTTGTTTTATTTTTAAATTTTTATTGATTTAGATTTATTTATATATTTCCTTATTTTTTATTTATTTGTTTATTTATTTATTTATTTATTTATTTATTTATTTATATAATTAATTATATGTATTTATTATTTATTTACCTTTATTTATTTCTCTTTTATTATTTTTATTCATTTATTTATTTTTAAAAAATTTTTGCTTTAATTATTATATATTTATTTATACTTATTCATTTTCACTTATTTATTTATATATTATTCTAATTTATTTAATTTTTTCTATTATTTTTTTACCTTTTATTTATTTATTTATATTCTATTTATTTACTTATCTCTTCTTATTTATTTATTTATTTTTTCATTTGTATTTGTGATTTTATTATTAATTTTTTTTTGTATTTTTTTTATGATAATTATTTATTTATTTTTATTGATTCTTCATTTTTTTTGTTTATTGCTTTATTTATTTTATTAATATCTTTATTAATTTTTATTTATTTTTTATTTATTTTATGCGAATTCTTTATTTTTTTTTTTATTTATTCATTTATATCTATTATTTTTTTTATTTCTTTATTTATTGATTAATTATTTATATTATCTATTTATTTGTTTTATTTATTCATTCTTTATTTATTTAGTTTTATTTTATTTATTTTTGTAATTTGCTTAATTTTATTTATTTACTTATTTTTACATATTTATTATTATTGTTTTAATTTTATTATTTATTTCTATTTTTTTATTTTTTATTTATATTTTTTTTTTTTTTTTATTTTTTATTCATTTATTTTTATTTTTTATTTCTATATTTTTTTTAATTTGTTTTTTTTTATTATTAATATTGTTTATTTTTTAATTAATTTTTATGTACTTATTTATTTTTATTTAGTCATCTTTTTGGTTATAATTTATTTATTTATTACTTATTTATTATTTTTCAATTATTTATTTATCTATTTATTTATTCATTTTTATTCATACTTTTATTTATTCTTTTATTTATTTTTATTATTTATTAAATTTTATTTTTTATTTATATATTTTTTATTTGTTTATTTTTCTTATACCGATTCATTTATTTTCATTTCTATATTAATTTTTATTTTTTATCTTTTCATTTTTCTTATTTATTTATTTAATTTATTTGTTGGTGTATTTATTTATATGGATTTATTTTATTTATTTATATTTCTTATGTATTTTTTAATTTATTAAATTATTTATTTTTATATATTTATTTATTTATTATTCTTATATATTTTTTTTTATTCATATCTTTATTCATTTTATTATTTATTTATTTATTTTTTATTTATTTAAATTTATTTATTATTTATCGTTATCTATTTATTTATTTATTAATATCATTTATTCATTTTTTATTATTTTTTTAATTTTTTTTGTCTTTTATCAAATTATTAATTTATTATTTATTTATTTTTATTTTATTTATTATATTTTTTATTTTTTATAAAATTATTTATTTATATACTTATGTTTGTCTGTATTTATTTCAAATATTTTATTTTTTATTTATTTCTTTATTTTTGTATTCTAATTGTTCTATATTTTATTTTTTTTATTTTTTTTTACTTATCTATTAATTTGTATATCATATTTATTTATTTATTAATTTTATTTCATTTATTTTATATGACTTATTTTTTATATGTATTTTTATTAATTTTTTCATTTATTTATTTCAATAAATTTTTTAAATTTTATTTTTATTTATATTTTTATTTATTTATTTATTTATTTCTTATTTTTTATCTATCTATTTTTATTTATTTATTATATATTTATTTTTTCATTTATTTTTATGATTTTTTTTATTTATTTATTCATTTTATTTACTTATTCAATATTTATTTTAATTTATTTTGTAATTTTATTTATTCATCTATTTTTATTTATATATTTTTTATTCTTTATTTCTATTGATTTATTTATTATTATTTATTTATTTTTATATATTTATTTTGATTTATTTATTTTTGTTTATTTATTTTTATTGATTTTTTTTATTTTCATTCACTTACTTCGTTTATTTATTTATTCTTATGTATATATTTATTTTTATATTTTTTTTTTATTTATTATTTATTGATTTCTATTTACTTTTTTAATTTATTTATTTATTTATTTATTTTATTCTTTTTTATTTCTATTTATTTATTTATTCATTTTTTATTATTCTTATTTATTTATTTTAGTATTTAAAGTTATTATTTCATTATTTTATGTATTTATCTTTAACTTTATTTCTTTATTTTTTATTTAATTTATTTGTTTATCTACCTATTATTTATATTTCAATTATTATTTATATATATTTATTCATTTAATTTTTTTATTTGTTTATGTTTATTTTTATACGTTTTTATTTATTGTTTAATTTATATATTTATTTTTTTTTTTCTTATTTATGCATTTATTTTAATATATTATTTATTATTTTTATTTAATGATTTTTTATTTATTTTATTTTTATTTTATTTATTTTTATTTATTTATTTATTATTTATTTTTATTTTTAAAATTTTTATGTTAATTTATTTATTTATACATTTTTATTCTTTAATTTATTTATCTATCTATTTATATTTATTTATTTATTTAATTTTATTCATTATTTTGACATTATTTTATTCATTTATTTATTTTTAAATATTTTTTACTCAAATTATTATATAGTTCTTTATACTAATTAAGTTTTATTTACTATTTATACATTTATTTTTATTTATTTATTTTTTTTTAATAATTTATTTTTATTTTTTTATTTATTTTTTTTTTTTTTATTCTATTGATTATTTTTGTTTATATTTTTGTTTTATCTAATTTAATTTTTAGTTATCTATTTCTTATTTTATATTTAAAATTCTATTGTTATTTTTATTTATTTTTCATTTTATTTATTTTTTTAATTTATTTATTCTATTTATTTTTATATATTTTTTCTATTTTATTTCTTTTTATTTTTTTAGTTTGATTTATTTATTTTTATTAATTAATTTCATTTTTATATGCGTGTTCATATTTTAACGTATTTTTGATGTTTTTTCATTTTATTTTTCTTTCTATCTATTTAGTTTATTTTTATTTTTATTTATTTATTTAATTTATTTATTTATGTTTTGTTTTTTTATTTTATTTAGTTTTTTATATTTATTTATTTTATTTATTTAATTTTTTATCATTGTTTTAATTTTGTTTTTGTCATTTATTTTTTTATTTTTAAATTATTTTCATATTTCATTTCATACAATATTTTATTTATTTTTATTTATACTATTTTTATTTAATTTTTATTTTTTAATTTAATTTATTTTATTTTTATTTATTACTATTTACTTTATTTTATTTTATTTAAATTTAATTATTTATTTAAATTTATTTTTTCTTTTATTTATTTACATTTTTTTCTTTTTATTTTTATTTATTTATTTTTATTTAAATTTTTTTTATTTATTTTATTTAATTTATTTATGTATTTTAATTAATTTTTAATTTTTCATGTATTTCTTTTATTCATTTTTATTTTTTATTTTATTATTTATTTATTTATTTATTTTATTTTTTATTTCCATGTTTTTTATTTTTTTTGTTATGCAATATTTTTTAATTAATTTTTATTTCCATTATTCATACATATATATTTTATTTATTTATTTATTTATTTAATTTTTATTTATTTATTTATTATTTATTTACTACTTACTTATTTATTTAATTTTAATTAATTAATTTATATATTTTTCTTTATTAATTAATTTATTTTTAATTTAATTATTTATTTTTTAATAATTTTTATTTATTTTCATTTAGTTTTTTATTTATGATTTAATAATTTTTAATTATGTCATCTTTTATTCATTTTTTATTATTTATTAATTTATTTATTTTATTATTTTTTTATTTTTTATTCATGTATTTGTTTTTTGCAATCTTTTTTATTTTTTATTAATTATTCCATATTCATTTATACATATATATTTTATTTATTTATTTATTTCTTACTTATTTTTTATTTATTTATTTATATTATTTATTACTATTTATTATTTTATTAATTTATCAATTAAGTTATATATTTTTCTTTAATTAATTAATTTATTTTTATTTAATTATTTTATTTTTTAATAATTTATTTATTTAAATTTATTTACTTATGTATTTAATTATTTTTAATGATGTATCTTTATTCATTTTTATTATTTGACTATTTTATTTTTATTTTATATATAAATTTTTTATTTATTCATTTATCTATTATTTTCAATTACTTATTTTACTTATTTTCATATCCTTATTCATCTTATTTGTTTATTTGTTTTAATTTGATTTAATTTTTTTATTTTATTTATTTATTTATTTTATTCATTATTTAATAATTGATATATTTATTTATATATATTCAATCCTTTAAATCTTTTATTAATTTTTATTTATTTCCTTTTTTTTATTTATTTTTTAATGATTTTTATTTTTCTATTTATTTATTATTCATCTTATTTATTTACTTACTATTTTTTTTAGTTATTTAAATATAAAATATAAAATTTATTTTTATTTATTTTTATTTATTTATTTATTTTTATTTATCTATTTATTTTAGTTTTTGTTGTATAATATTTATTATTATTTTTTCTTATTATGTTCATTTATTTATTGTTTTTACTTATTTTCTAAGTATTTATTATTTATTTTTTTTTTATTAATTTATTCATTTTTATTAATTAATTAATTTATTTTTATTTATTTTTATCTGTTTTTAAATTGTTTATATACTTATTTTAATAATTTTTTAATTATTTTTATTTTTATTTTATTATTAATTCTATTTATTTATTATTTATTTATGTTTTATTTTTATTTATTTATTTATTTATTTATCTATAAATAATTTTATTTATTTATTTTTATTTTTTTATTTTTACTTATTTATTTATTTTATTTTGTTTATTTTGTTTAATAATTTTTATTGTTTATTTTTATTATTTATTTTTCATTTTTATATTTTTTTTTTCATTTGTATTTTTTTATTTATTGATTTATTGCTTTTGCTAATTTTTTCTTTATTTTTATTTATTTATTATATTTTTTAATATTTATGTTTATGTATTTATTTGTTTTTTATTTATTTATTTATTTTTAATTATTAATTTTTTCTTTATTTATATCAATTATTATTTTTTGTTTATTTATTTTTATATTTTTTCATTTATTTACTTCTATTGATTGATTTATTTTAATTATTTATTTATTTATTTTTAATTTTTATAGATTTTATTTATCATATTTACATATTTCATATTTTTTTTATTTTTTTTGTCTAATTTATTTATATTAATTGATCTATTTTTTTTTTTTTCTTTTTTTAATTTTTTTTCTATTATTTTTGTCATTAATTTTTACTTATTTTTAAGTTTTTTTACTTTCAGTATTATATATTTATAATACTGCTTTTTTATTTTTTATTTATTTATTTCAGAATATTTATTTTGCATTTATTTATTTATTTGTTGTATTTATATATTTATCTAGATTATTTATTTCTTTTATGTAATTTCTTTATTGATTTAATTTTATTTTATTTATTTACATTATTTTTATTTATTTCTTCATTTGTTTATTTTAATTTATTATTTTATATTTATTATTTTTTTATTTTTTATCATTGATTTTAATTTTTATTTATTTATCTATACTTGTTTTTCATTTATTTTTATGTATTTCTTTCAATTATTTATTCATTTATTTTTAATTATTTTCTTGTTATTTATTCATTTTTATTTATTTTATTTTTTTATTTATTCCTATATAGTTATCTATTTATTTCTATTTTATTTCTTTATTTGTTTTATTATCTATTTTTTATTTATATATATTTTATTTATTTATTTACTTTATTTATTTATTTATTTATTTATTTATCTATTTATTTTATAGTTATTTATTTACTTATTATTTATATTTATTTGTTTAATTTTATTTATTTATTTATTCATGTTTATTTGTTTATTTTTATTTATTCATTTTTATTGTTTTATATTTATTATTTATTTATTTAATTATCTATTTTTATTTATAATTTTGATTTCTATATATATTTTTATTTATTATTTTTTATTTTTATGGATTTTGTATTCAATTTTATGTATTTATTTATTTTTATCTGTTTATTTTTTATATTTATTTATTTATTTTTTACTTATTTTTTAATAATTTATTTTTCTATTTATTTATTAATTTTTGTTATTCATTCATTTATTTATTTTATTTTTTATAATTATTTTTATTCTCTATGTATTTATTTGTTTTTTCATATATTTTTTTTTATTTATTTTATTATTTATTTATTTTTTTATTTATTATCTTTTTGTTTATTTATCTGTTCATATATTATTTTTATTTCCTCATTTTTTTTTATTCCTTATTGACTTTAATTTATTCATTTATTTGCTATTTTTTATTCATTTATTTATTTATTTTTATCTATCTATTTAGTTTTATTTCTTTTAGTTTAATTATTTTTTCATTTATTTGTTTATTTTACTTTTTATTTATTTATTTTTATTTATCTATTTACGTATTATTTTCATTGATTCATTTATTTTAATTATCTATTATTTTATTCATTTTTTTTTTATTGATTTATTTTTATTTATTTATTTATTCATTTATTTATTTCAATTTATTTCTTAATTTTCTTTATATATTTATTGATTAGTTTTATATTTATTTATTTTTTTATTTGTATATTATTATTTAGTTTTTATTTTATTTTATTTTTTTCATTTATATCTATTTATTTTTTAAAATAAATATTTTATTTATTTATTTTTTAGTATTTATTCATTTATTTTTGTAATTGACCTTTTCATTTATTTATTCGTTTTTATTTCTTTATTTTATATATTCCTATTTTTTTATTTATTTAACATTATTTATTTATTTATTTATTTTATTTATTTATTTTTATTTATTTATTATCTTTTATTTATTTATTTTTTTATTAATCTTAATTTATTTATTTAAATTGTATTTATTTATTTAGTTTTATTTGTTTATTTTTTATTTATTTTTTTATTTTTATTGTTTTACTTCTTAATTTTATTTTTTTTATATTATTTAATTTATTTTAAATTTCTAATATTATTTTATTCATTTATTTGTTTATTTTATCTATTTATTTATTTACTTATATTTTTGTATTTATTCATATGGATTTTTATTTTTATTTAGGGAAAGTTATTTTTACATGTTTATTTATATTTATTTTATTTAATTATTTAAATTTTATATTTTATTTTATTTTATTTATTTATTTTATCATTTTTTATTTATGCATTTATTTATTTTCAATTATTTTTTATTCATTTTATATATTTATATATTTATTTATTTAAATTTATTTATCTATTTACTTATTTTTTTATATTTCTTCAATTATTTATACAACTATTTATTTATTCATTTTAATTTTTTTATTTTTTTTATTTCTATGTCTTTTATTTTTATTGATTGTTTTATTATCTATTTATTTATTGGTTTCTCATTTATTTTTATTTACATATTTATTTTTATTTATTATTTATATATATTTATTTTTTATTTCTTTTTTATTTATTTATTTCATTTATTTTATTTTTTATTGATTTTGATTTATTTATTTTTTATTGATGTGAGGATGTATGTTGAGTGGTGGAAAGGTTATGTGAATGGAGTAGTAGACAAATTTGTTGTATTTCTGTAAGTTTTTGAAGTTTTGATTCGAGCGATGTATTTAGTTATGGATTTTGATTTTTTTTGAAAGTTTGTTTATTGCATTTTATTTTGACATTATTTTTTGATTTCATTTTATTTGTAGTTTAAATATTTGTTACGCAAAGTTTATTGAAGATTGCGTTTTTTATTAATAATTAAGTTTTGATTACTTATTTATACATTTGATTTTGATGTTTTTTATTATTTTTGTTGTAATAATTAATTTGTTTATTTTTTATTTACTTAATTTTATAGGAATTAGTTGTACGAATTTTTAATTTTTATCGATTGTTTGATTTTCTATTTTCTAATTTTTATTTATTTATCTTTATTTATTTAAAATCTATTTTTTCATTTTATTTATTTATTATTTATTATATTTAATTTTATTATTAATTTTATTTCTATTTTATTTATTTATTTATTTTTATTTAATTATTTCAATTGATTTTAATGCGTGTTGATTTTTTATTTTACTGTATTTTTCCATTCATTTAATTCTTCTATCTTATTATTTATTCTTTATATATTTATTATTTATTTTTAGTATTTGTGTTTGTTTTTATTGTGAGTTCAGTTTTTTTATTTTTTCTTGTTATTTTTATTATTTTATATTAGTTTATTATTCATGTATTTGTTTTCAACTTTTTTATTTACATTATTCCATATTCATTCATACATATTATTTTAGTCATTTATTGATTTATTAATAATTTTTTATTTAATTATTTTATATTATTTAGTACTATTTACTTACTTTATTAATTTATTAATTAATTTATATATTTGTCTGTTATTAATTAATGTATTTTTATTAATTATTTTATTTTTAATAAATTTATTTATTTCAATTTATTTATTATGTATTTAATAATTTTTAATTATGTATGCCTTATTCATTTTTATTATTTATTAATTTATTTATTTTATTATTATTTTTTATTCATGTATTTGTTGGCAATATTTTTATTTAATTATTCCATATTTCATTTTTACATATATATTTTATTTATTATTTATTTACTTATTTTATTTATTTTTTATATTATTTATAATTAAGTTATTATTTAATTAATTTATCAATTAAGTTATATATTTTTCTTTATTAATTAATTTATTTTTATTTAATATTTATTTTAATAAATTATTGTATTTAAATTTATTTACTTATGTATTTAATATTTGTAATGATGGCATCTTTATTCATTTTTATATTGACTATTTTATTTATTTTATAGATAAATTTTTATTTATTCATTTATCTATTTATTTTTCAATTATATTTATTATTTTCTATCCTTTTCATCTTATTTATTTATTTGTTTTAATTTGATTAATTTTTTATTTTTATTTATTTATTTATTTATTTCATTATCTAATAATCGATATATTCATTTATAGATATTCCAGCCTTTAAATATTTATCTAATTTTTATTTATTTCCTTTTTCTTATTATTTTTATTGATTTATTTTTCTATTTATTTTATTTTTTTTTTATTCATTTATTTTTCCATTTTCATTTTTATTGATTTTTTTGATTTATTTATTCATTTTTTTTCCTTATTTAAATTTATTTTAATTTATTTTTTTAATTTATTATTATCTATTTTATTTATAATATTTTTTATTCATTTATTTTTATTAATGTATTTATTATTATTTATTTATTTTTATATATTTATTTCGATTTATTTATTTTTGTTTATTTATTTTTATTGATTTTTTCATTTTCATTCATTTACTTCTGTTAATTTATTTATTCTTATATATTTATTTTTTATTTTTTATTTATTTATTTATTTATTTATTTCTATTATTTTTTTAATTAATTTATTTATATATTTATTTATTTATATTTTATTCTTTTTTATTTCTATTTATTTATTTACTCATTTTTATTTATTCCTATTTATTTATTTTAGTATTTTTAATTTTTTTAAAATTTTATTTCATTATTTTACATATTTATTTTTTGTATCTATTTAACTTTTTTTCTATATTTTATTATTTAATTTATTTATTTATTTTTAATTTTTTTACTTTATTATTTCATATTTCTTTATTTATTTATCATATTTATTTATCATTTAAATTTTTTTATTTTTTTGTTTTTTATATAACGTTTTTTATTTTATTATTTTATTTATATTTATTTATATTTTTTTATTTTTTTTGATTTATGTATTTATTTTTATTTTATATATTTATTTTTTATATTTTTTTATGATTTGTATTTATTTTATATTAATTTATTTGATTTATTTTTATTTATTTATTTTTATTTTTTATTTTTTTTATTTTTTTTATTTTTTGTTAATTTATATTTATTTATCTATTTTTTACTCATTTATTTATTTATCTATTTATTTAATTTATTTTTATTTTTATACGTTTTTATTTTTATTGTTTTTTTATTTATATTTATTTATATATTTATGTATTTATTTTTATACATTATTTATATATTTTTATTTAATGATTTTTTATTTATTTTTATTTTTTATTCATTTTTTTTTTTTTTTTTTTTTTTTTTTTATTTATTTATTTATTTCATTTTTATTTTTTTTATTTTTTTGTTAATTTATTTATTTATCTATTTTTTATTCATTTATTTATATATCTATTTATTTGTTTATATTTATTTATTTATTTCTTTTATTTATTATTTTGACATTATTTTTATTCATTTATTTTTAATATATTTTTTTTACTCAATTATTATATATTTCTTTATACTAATCAAGTTTTTATGTATTTATTATACATTTATTTTTATTTATTTATTCATTTTTTTATTATTTATTTTTATTTTTATTTATCTACTTATTATTATTTTTGTATTAATTTTTATTTATCTATTTTTATTTATTTATTTATTTTTATTTATTTCTTTTACTTATTTAAATTTATTTTTTCATTTTATTTATTTATTTATTTAATTTATATTTAATTTTTATTTTTTTATTTATTTCTATTTATTTATTTATTTATTTTTATTTTTATTTATTTTTATTTAAGTGTTTCGATTTATTTATTTGTGTTTATTTATTTTTACTACTTTTTCCATTTTCATTAATTTTCTTCTATCTATTTTATTTATTTGATATATTTATTTATTCATTTTTATTTATTGATTTTTTTTATTAATTTCTTATTTGTATTTATTTATTTTATTATTATTTTTTATTCATGTATTTTGTTTTTAATTTTTTATATTCAATTATTCCATATTCATTTATACATATATATTTTATTTATTTATTTATTTATTTATTTATTTATTTATTTATTTATTTATATTTATTTCTATTTATTTATTTATTTATTATTTTTATTAATTGATTTATATATTTTTCTTCATTAATTAATTTATTTTTATTCATTATTTATTTTTAATAATTTATTTATTTTCATTTATTTATTTATGTATTTAATTTCTTTTTAATTATGTATCATTATTCATTTTTATTATTTATTAATTTTTTTTAATTTTATATTTTATTTTATTTTTATTGTTTATTTATCTATTTATTTTCAATTACTTATTTACTTAATTTCATTTCCGTATTTATCTTTTTTTTATTTATTTGTTTTAATTTGATTTAGTTTTTATTTATTTATTTATTTCATTATTTATTAATTAATATATTTATTTGTATTTATTTAATTATTTATTGAATTTTTTAAATATTTATTAATTTTTTATTTATTTACTCACGTTTTTTTATTTATTTATTAATTCATTTATAAATATTATTTTATTTTATTTATTTATTTATTTATTTTATTTATCTATTTATTTTAGCTTTTGTTATATAATTATTTATTATTATTTTTTTTTTGTATTTATTTTCATTTATTTATATTTTTTACTTATTTCTAAGTATTTATTACTTAATTTTCGACATATTTATTCCTTTTTATTAATTAATTATTCATTTATTTTTGTTTTTATTTATTTATCTGTTTTTAAATTGTTTATTTACTTATTTTAATAATTTTTATTTATTTTTTCATTTTTTTATTTAATAATTTTTATTAATTCCTATTTATTTTTCTATTTATTTATTTATTTATTTATCTATTTATTTATTTATTTATTTATTTATTTTTATTTATTATCTACCTATTAAATAATTTTTTTATTTATTTTTTTTTATTTATTTTTATTTTACTTATTTATTTATTTTTTTTTTGTTTTTTTTATTTAATAATTATTGTTTTATTTTTATTATTTATTTTTCATTTTTATATATTTTTGTTTTATTTTTATTTTTTTTTATTTTATTGATTCATAGCTTTTGATTTCTATATTTTTTTCCCTTATTTATTTATTTTTATATATTTTTTCATGTTTGATGTATTTATTTGTTTTTATTTATTTATTTATTTTTAATTATTTATTTTTTCTTATTTATATTTATCATTATTTTTTTTACTTATTTTTACTAATTTTTTTCATTTTCATTTATTTACTTCTATTGATTTATTTATTCAATTATTTATTTATTTATTTTTAATTTTTTTTATTTATTGTTATTTATTTATTTATTTTTTTTTTCATTTTTTTATTATACAATATCTTTATTTATTATCTATTTTTTTAATTTATTTATATTTATTTTTATTTATTTATTTATTTTTATTTTTTTATTTAATTTTAATTTATCATATTTACATATTTTATTTTATTTATTTATTTTTTTTTTTTCTTATTTTTTTTTTTTTTATTTATTTATCTATTTATTTAAGTATTTATCTGTTTTTTATTTTTATTTATTTTATATTATTTTTTATTCATTGCCTCCTAGGCTCATTGTTTGTGAACAGAAACCTATAAACTATGGTACTTTACATTCATGATTACACATTACACAGCTTTGATAACTAAATAAAATATCATTTATAAATTTTCATTAATAATGTTTACATTAAATTCCATTAAGCTTTCAATTTATGAAACGTCACACTGGTGTTGGCTGTGTAGCAGGATTCTACACCACCTCCCATTATGTGAGGCACTATACTTTATCATTTTTTGAGATGCTTGTCGTCGTCGTGGGCCTTGAGGAGGTTATCAATGTACATGTTCTTCATTGTGGCTTCAGACCTCTCATCGCAGTTCTTGTGCCCATGTTCCTCTGTGGTATGACGTAGTTGACGCAGCTTCCAGAACACTTAACACCAAATGGGTGCACGACCATCCCGTACTCTACAGTTTCCAGTGTTGTGTCCCTTCCTGGCCCCCACAGGAACCTCAACAAGTTATGATCCTCCTTCAGAGCTCGAACCTGATGATACATGTCTTCCAGATTGGCTGTGATGGTGTGTCTACCGTCTCTGAACTGCAACATCATTCCTGCCAAGCTGATCGTTAGGTCGGGGCCCTGAAGAGATGATCAAAGATGATTCTTATCTTGGGTTTGTATGAATGCTGAACAGAGAAATAATGCACATACCCTACTTTGCTGTTATTTCTGTACAGCTGATCAAGCGGTATACACTCCACATAGTCTTTCTTGATGCTCTTTTTCATTGCTTGGACATAGGCACGTCTGTAGTCTTCAACAGACTGCCCATGTGCTGGACTGCAGCTTCTCGATTATAAGAGAATCTGCAGTTATCTCGTACTGGGAGTTTAATTGAGTCTCTACCATTCTCTTGGTGGTTGGAAGCAGATACCTTCTCGAGAAATGTCTTGTCTTTGACCAAATTCTCAATGCGTAATGGAGTTCATTCTCCCAAAAATCGCAGTTGAAGTGCTTTTTCAGCAGCTCCATGACATCGTTGAAATGCTCAGCAGGTGCCAAGTGATGCATCATGACAGGAGGCTTCCCAGCACTTGATCCAGTCGGCCCCGAATGCCTCCCAACTGAGCTTAGTCAGGTAAGCTGTGGGCTCGTTTTCTTCACCCAAATGTTGGTCAAGGACTTCACAACACAGCAAGCTGTTCAAGCCAATAAAAAGGTCAATGCTAGCCGCTGTAGCTGCACATCTTCCAGGTGAGACCACCTTTCAGCCCATTTCATGGGTATCATGTGGTCGGTTGTTACTGTTAGCTTATCGGTGACATAGATTTCATTGACTAACAGCTGCTCACCCTATTTGTAGCGTTACAAGTTCGTCGCACCGGATGTCTCCACATTTGGTCCACATTACCTGGGCCTTTTAATAAGATTTACTTATTTGTATTTACATATTTATCTATTTATTTATTTACTGTATTCACTTATTTTTATTGCTTTATTTCTATTTCTATATTTATATTTATATATTTATTGATTTATTTATTTTAATTCATTTTTTAAATTCTATTCAATTATTTATTTTTATTTATTTATCTTTTTTTATTTCTTTATTTGTTTCTATTTATTTATTTATTTCTGTTTATTTATTTTCAATTTATTTCGATATATTTATTTTTGTTTATTTAATTTCAATTATTTTTTAATTTACATATATACTGATTTGTTGTTTTTCTATATTTTTTTATTTTTATTTATATATATTTTTTATTTTTATTTAGCTCTTTATTTTTATCTTTTTTAGTATTATTTTTATTTATTTATTTATAAATATCCTTTACTTTAATTACTTATATATATATAAACTTATTATTTTTATTTATTTATTTATACATTTTTATTACTTTTTTTTATTTATTTATTTTCATTCATTTATTTATTTTAATTATCTATTTTATTTTATTCGCTTATTTTTATTGATTTATTTTTATTTATTTATTTATTCATTATTTTATTTCAATTTAATTTTAAATTTTATTTGTTTTTTCATTTTTATCATTTTTTTATCTTTATTTATCTATTAATTTATTCATTTTCATTTGTTTGTTTAATTTTATTTAGTTATTTTTTTATTTTTTTATTTATTATTTTTATTGATTTAGTTTTTATTATTATTCATTTTTACTTTTCATTTTTTTTATTCATTTATTTTGATTTCTAAATTAATTTTATTTATTTGTTCACTTTATTTTTTTATTCATTTTTATGTATTTATTTATTGTTATTTATTTTTTTATTTTCATTTATTTACTTATTTTTTATTTCTCAATCATTTATTTATCTATTTATTTATTCATTTTTATTTATTTATTTCTTTATTTTTAAGTTCTTAATTTTTTATTTATTTTAATCTATTTACTTATTTACTTATTTTTTATTTATTTATTTATTTATTTTTATTTTTATTCATTTATTTCGATTTATTCATTTTTGTTTATTTATTTTCATTTATTTTTTATTTTCATTTATTTACTTCTATTGATTTATTTATTTTATTTTTAAATTTTTTATTTATTTATTTATTTATTTATTTATTTACTTTCATTTATTTGTTTTTTTTATTATTTATTTTATTTTATTCATTTATTTTTCTTGTTTTATTTGTATTTATTTATTTTTCTTGATTTATTTGTATTTATTTATTTATTCATTTATTTACTTAAATTTATTTTAAAAATGTTATCTATTTTATTTATTTCTATTTATCTATTTATTTGTATTTATTTATTTGTTTTATTTAAATATTTTGTATTTACTTATATTTGATTACTATTATTTAATATTTTATTTCATTTTTCATTTAATTCATTTATTATTTTTATTTATTCCTATTTGTTTATTTATTTAATTTCATCTTTTTATTTATTTCTTTTATTTATTTATTTAGTATCATTTTATTCATTTAATTTTTTTATTTATTTTTATTTATTTATTAAATTTATTTATTGATTTTTTTTTTATTTATTTTGTTTATTTTTATTTATTCATTTTTATTGTTTTATTTTCTATTTCTATTTTCTATTATATTGATTCATTTATTTTGATTTCTATATTTATTTTTATTTTTTTTTTTCATTTTTCTTATTTATTTATTAACTTTTATTTTTAAATCTATATATATGGATTTATTGGTATTTATTTATACTTGTTATTTATTTATTTATTTTATTTTTTTTTTATTAATTTTTATGTATTTATTTAGTTTTATTTATTTATTTTTTATTTATTTAAATTTATCTATTAGGTACTTTATTATTTTTTTTTTCAATTATTTATTTATCTATTTATTTTTTCATTTTTATCTTTTTATTTATTTATTTTTATTTTTTATTCATTATTATTTATTGTTTTATTTATTGTTTTTTTCTTTTATTTTTTTCTTTTACCATTTTTAATTATTATTTTATTTATCTTTATTTTATTTTTTTATTTATTTATTTTTATTTATTCCTTTATTTAAATATTTTTAGTTTTTTAATTTTTTATTGATTTTAATTTATTTATATATTTATAATTTATTTATTTATTTATTTATTTATTTATTGAGCTAATTATTTATTTATATATATTTATTTATTTATTTGTATTCATTTATTTATTTTTATTTTTTAGTAATTTCTTTATTTTTTAATATTTTTTACTTTAATTATTATTCTTATCTATTTATTTATTTTTCTTTGTAATTTCTTTATTTATTTATTTATTTATTTATCTATTTAGTTTATTTTTTAAATTTATTTTTATTCATTTATTTTTATAGATTTATTTATTATTATTTATTTATTCTTGTACTTATTTTAATTCATATTTTATTTTATTTATTTATTTTATTTTTGTTCATTTATTCATTTACTTATTTTAATTTATATTTTAATTTTATTTATTTATTTATTTTTATTTATTTATTTCTATTCACTTATCTATCTCTATTTATTTATTTTTATTTATTTATTTTTGTTTATTTGTTTTTTCATTTTCATTCATTTACTTCTATTTATTTATTTTATTTTTTTATTTTTATTTAGATATTAATTATTCAATTTATATTTATTTTTTTTATTTTTATTTAGATATTAATTTTTATTTATGGATTTGTTATTATTTTTATTCATTTATTTAGTTTTAGATTTTTTTACTTTAATTATTACATATTTATTTATACTTATTTAGTTTTATTTACTTATTTATTTATATATTTTTAATTATTTATTATTTTTCCTAATTAATTTTTCTGATTTTAAATTTTATAAAATTTTTATTTATTTATTTTTATTTATTTATTCATTTATTTATTTTATTCATTTATTTTTATTGATTTTATTTCTATTTATTTATTTATTTTTATTTATTTATTAATCTATTTATTTCTATTTATTTTTTTATTTTATTTATTTATTTATTTTTATCTATTTATTTGTTTTTATTCATTTATTCATTTTTATTTATTATTTATTTATTTATTTATATTTAATTATTTTTATTTATTTATTTCTATTTATTTATTTTTTTATTTATTTTTTGTTTATTTTTATTATTTACTTCTACTTATTTATTTATTTTATTATCTTTTTTTAATTTTATTTTCTTTATTTATTTTTATATATTTTTATTTATTTATTTTTTTTATATTCATTTACGTTTGATTAAATACTCTTTTATATATTATTTTTTTAATATATATTTTTTATTCATTTATTTCTTTATTCATATATTTATTTATCAATTTAATTATTTCTTCATTTTGTATACTTTTTTTATTTATTTACTTAATTTTACTGGTTTTTATTTATATATTTTTTCTCATTATTTATTTATTTAATTTAATAATTTATTTTTATTTATTTCTTTATCGCCTAAAAAAATAAAATGAAACAGAAAAATAAAGACAGATTTTTACTTAAAAAAACATTTTAATATATCTTGATTTTAGTACATAATTTTTTTTAAAGCTTTTTCATCTTTTTGGTGACTGATTTTTGTTTCAAAGATCCCTTGAAATAGGTTAAAATTAATTTCAAACAACAATATATAAGAATTATATATGAATTAAATATTTGGAAGTTTTGCATTCTTTTGATGATAGATTTTTATTACAAAAATAACTTTTAAAAAGTATTTTAATTTTTGTACAATATTTTTGACCGTTTTTCCTATTTTTGATGGATGATTTTTGTTCCAAAAATCATTCACAAAATTGTCTAAAATAAGACAAGGTATCTAAAATTAAAATCAGTTAAAAATTTTAATTTTAATACAATATCTTTATTTTTTCTTTTATTTATCTATATTTATCAATTTTTTATTTATTTATTATTCATTTATTTATTATTCATTTATTTATTTATTTTTATTTTCATTTATTTATTTAATTTTAGTTTTTTCATTTTTCTTTATTTTTTTAAATTTTTTAATATTAATTAATTTATTTTCATATTTTTCTTCTTTTATTTATTTATTTATTAATTAATTAATTTATCTATTTATTTTGATTGATTTATCTTTTTATTTTATATCTTTATTTATTCATTTTTATTTATTTATTTATTTATTTTATTTATTTATTTTGATATATTATTCAATTATTTATTAAAGTTTAAGAAAAATCCCAAGCCAATATGCTTTTAGAATTTTTCAACGGTTTTCATCAGATTGCTATGCTTATGACAGAAATAGAATAATTGGTTTACGTCTTAATTTTTTTAGTAACTGCTCTTTGACATTTCAATTGAATTCAGTAAATATACTTTTATTCATATGTTCAGATTGTAATAATTTTCACAATGACATATAATTTCTAGATGTAGCTGTTAAAAGTAACTGTTATCCATCTGATCTCTGACAGAATGGTTAAAAATCTTTATACAAAATATTTATCAGCTGGGTTTATTATGTCCCCAAGCTCCAAAGAAATTAATGCAATTTTCATTGCCATATGTAAAAGAATTAGTCTTTAGACGTGAACTGACAATACCCCTATGTACCTTGTACCTATATGTTAATTTCAAGTTTGTGTTCGAGAGCCTGTTAACAATAGGCAGACATTTTAAATTCAAAGACACTTTTCTGGAGTCCATGCGTTCCTTACTTTTATATAAATATAACTACCCAAAATGTGATTGTGAAAATTACTTCGGATCTACCCAAGACCCACTATGACAGGTAGGCCAGACAAGGGATTAAAGTGAGCTATGGTCCATGATTTCCAGGTTGTAAATCAAGGACGGTTAAATAATAAGTACTATTATTATATAGTACTAAATATTTAACTAAATATTTATAAATATATAAATATATATATATATATATATATATATATATATATATATATATATATATAACATCGAGATATTTTTTTCAAAAAACATAAATATAGAGAGGTCTTGTCCTCACTATTAATAAAAAAAATAAACTTACAGTCGTGACATATTAGGCAGTATTTTCTAACAAAATAACTGACACTGATAATTTGGTCACCGGTAAACTAGCATTAATTAATTTCAAACTATAAACTATTAATGCAAAGACGAAGGGTGGTCAGTTGTTCTGGTGTATCGACGAGTCAATAATGGCTGTCCTGCTTGCGCTGAGCCCCTGATACGTTGTTGTCTAGCCAACTTGTCTTAGTGGGTTCTGGATCTACCCGACGGATACTGAAAGTCTGCATCAATTCAGTTATCACATTGGCTGCATTTTAAAACCTAAAGAATTTTCCGCCATAAGGCCATTCAAACTCATGCAAAACTCACATTTCTTACAATAATTTCAGAATTCTCTTTTAGAATCTCTTTACATAAAGAAAATGTCGCTTTCTTTAAACAATCAAACTACTTCCACACCATTACAAATTCCCAAACTGCCTATTACTCACCTCTCTTTCTCTTCCTCTCAACTATTATTTTTTTCTAAAATCATCATTGACAATTCTGTTATATGTCAGGTAGCAGCTAAACCTGATTTATGTATTTGAAATGATGAGTATTGAGAATATAATTAAAACACCATTGTGAATATGATTCGTATCTTTGAATTGTCTTACGTTCCTCATTGGATGAGTGGATTTCGCGCTCGGCTACCAATCTGGTGGTCCGAAGTTCGATTCTAGGGTCGGCCAATGCGGAACCATAGGAATTTATTTCTGGTGATAGAAATTCAATACTTGATATAATGTGGTTCGGATCCCACAATAAGCTGTAGGTCCCATTGCTAGTAACCAATTGGTTCCTAGTTATGTAAAAATATCTAATCCTTCGGGCCAGCCCTAGGAGAGCTGTTATTCAGCTCAGTGGTCTGGTTAAACTAAGATAAACTTACTTACTTTGAATTGTCTTTTTTTTTTGTTGATAAGAGGACGTGATGAGCAATGACATTCTTTGAAAAGTAAAAGTCATCATTTTTACCCTCCGTGGAAACAGAGGTCCTAATGTGACAAGACTTGAAAATGTTGACGCAACCTCCTTGGGTGGTGTAATGTCGAAGGTCGCTGCCTAAGCAGAACAAACCACATCTTATGCCCATGTAAAGGTGAAAGCAGATATGCTTTTTTAATCTGGTTTTGGGTAGATTTAAGGGTGTGACTATTATCTGTATATGACGTCATGAACTTGTGATGAATTGGTTTGGGAGTGTCTTGTGAGTGAATTCGTGCTTGCGTACGTGCGAGCTATTCCTCTACATATTGGGAAAGTAAGAT
>NC_061100.1:65094981-65102481 GCF_015104395.2 Macrobrachium nipponense
TATCTGTAGCTATGCACTCTTGAAGGCGATGTTTGAAAGTTTTCGCTGCTCTTCGGCACATCGCAAGGGGTATTGCAACGCTTTCTTCCAGAATTCGCATCCTCAATTCTTCCAAATTGTGTGGCCGACTTCTGAACACTCTCTCCACACAATTTGGAAGAATTGAAGAAGCGAATTCGGGAGTAAATCGCTGCAATACCCCTTGAGATGTGCCGAAGAACAGCCGAAAACTTAAGAGAACATCGCTTTCAACAGTGCATTGCTACAGATGGCCACCATCTTCCTGATGCCATCTTCAATAAGTGATCACCACAAACGGCATTGTATACTGATTCGAATAAAACAACAAATAATTATGGAAGTATTGTTTTACTTTCCCTAAATAGCCTATCAAAAACTCGGGTATTTAATTTGCCCCACTCTGTATATATATCTTATATATATATATATATATATATATATATATATTATATATATATATGAGAAGAAATTCTTGTAGGAGCTTATTGAATTCCATAAGCAACATCCTTGTCTATGGAGGATTAATTAAGTGCAATGGTGCCTTCAGTTTTGAATTGCAAATCATATAAAATAAAAATGGGCTTGTCTGTTATTGAAAAGGCTCAGTAGTAGGTAAGTAAGATACTAATGGTTGTGTCTACAAGTCTTGTCTTATAAACATGTTACTATAAAAGTATTTTTGGATGACTTAACCAAATCCTAGAAATCAGCGTCTATTGCTCTAATTGAGGTAAAAAAAAAAAAAAAAACTATTATATTTTTAATGTGTTTTCATGGGACCATACGTCTCTGTAGTTTGGTAGCTGAGCCTAGGCCTATGTCCTCAAACTACTCATTTGGTAAGATTTTATATAACTTGAATCTTATTTTAATTATACAACTTAATATTGAAAGATGAAAGTAATTTCCTTATTGTAGTGATGCTCAAATCTCATGAGACATGACTCCATAGCATTCCGTTCAAAATGAACTAACTGCCAACCTAGCATGCTCCATATTTATCTATTATTTTAATGTGAAAACGCGATTATTGCATACAATTAGGCCACAATATTTTTTCATAAGAATGAAATCTGTCATATATTTTAAAACTGTTAGAAAATGTCACGTGTAGCCAAATTTCAGAAAAAAAAAAACACTTACAAAACATTTTCAAAACTGTTGTTCATAAATCGCTGACGCATTTGACTAAAACGAAGTCGTCATCAAACCTCAGTTCAAATGTTAAATAAAATAAAACGAAAAAAAATTGGCATAACATTAATATTGCTACCAAAGCAATCATATAATTTGAAATAACCTTATTTGATTACTTTTACTCCTCAACGCATAAAAAAATGTAAATATGTATATAGAAAAGTAGAATGCGCCCACCGATATCAATTTGTGAGGGGACCAAATGTGGCAATCAATAGTGTCGGTGCAACAACAACCACCTTGTGTAAAATAAGTAGGTTTACAATGAGTAGCGACAATGAAATTATCTTGAAAACATTTATCTTATATTTGTTAGATGAATATTTGGATTTTCATATATAATTATTTGTTACATTTCTTAAATCTTTAAAAAAAATTATGGCACACTAGAAAGTATTCGCC
The DNA here is from genome assembly GCF_015104395.2 of Macrobrachium nipponense. Lineage (NCBI taxonomy): Eukaryota > Metazoa > Arthropoda > Malacostraca > Decapoda > Palaemonidae > Macrobrachium > Macrobrachium nipponense. Next base: position 65,096,602 of record NC_061100.1, read on the forward strand.
TATGCAATTATTCTTTTGTCAAAGCCAAGATATTGTTCTTAGGCCGAGGTGTTAGATTTCTTCACACTTAACATTCACATGTCTTTATTGACAATTTTTGGCCAGAAAGCAAATGAGGTTATCTACACATTCTTGCACTTCAAGTTAACTTATGAAGGAATAAATTAAACACCAAAAGCGAGAAGAAAGGCACTCATATGTTAAATAAGAAAGGCACTCATATGTTAAACAAGTTGAAAAACAAGTGTTCCATAAGCCTTGATATTAACACTTATGATGTTTCGATTAATAACCATCTTTTCCATATAATCAAAATCATCATCATCTTCTTTTCCTCAAAGAACAGGTAATCTCTACAAATAAAAACATTAGTAACAGATTACATCTCAGAGGGCTTAGATTATTTTTTTAGGTCTATAAATCATTTTGTAACATACAGGCAGCTTAAGCACTGCCTAAAACTTGAACATTCAAAGAAAGCTGGTTGTAATTCCTATTCCTATTATATTCCTCATGAATAGGTAAAGGCTACAAATAAATTGATTGGTAACAAATTACATCTCAGAAGGCTTACATTATTTTTTTAGGCCTATAAAACATTTTGCGACATACAGGCAGCTTAAATACAGCCTAAATCGTCAACATTCACATCGCAACGTAAACAAAAAAAAATAAGATTTTGGATTATACCTATGCATAGTAGGGATCATATAATTATAGCCATAAGGTAAATACCGCTAACTGTGAATTCGTAAACTTTTCAGTATGTATGACATTGGAAGTAATATAATAATAATAATAATAAAGTTTAACACTTCTTGGCAAGGTCACGTTCTGCCTGAAAATCTGGATGATACAAAAAGATTCATGATGCATGAGCTTTGAGCATCACTGTACAAGTTATCCGATCATCATGCTAAGGAAAAAATACCATCTAAAGATGGAAAATGTTCATAATTATAATTTTCTTCTACTTGGTGCTATTTGTTCGAACCTGCGATAAAATGTATATACAATATATGAAATATTTAGCACGAAAAATGTATCCGGAACACATTTCAAGACATTGACTTCGGCAACCGTGCCACTTAATTTTGGGTTTATGAACATATTTTTGTTTATAATCTCCCAACGCGATAGCAACACTAACGAGTGTAACACATTTTGAGAGATAACAGTGATTGTCAAATAATCTTTCTTCCGGATAATCAAGTACTTATATGAAATAATAAGAAGCTTTTCGGACATATTACATTCAACCATTCATCGTCCAGTCACATCCCGCAAACTCCGAGTAACTCGTGAAAATGATATTTATCTGTCTATTTTAATTATCTATTATGTGTTTCTTTATCAGCAGCAAAGAAATATGCATGTCGAGATATCTTCTCTATGACAAAGAATTATACACACACATACAAAATATATATATGCGTTATATACAAATAAATATATATATATATATATATATATATATATATCATCATATATATATATATATATATATATATATATATAATATATATACAATATATATAATTACAAATACAAATCAAACAAAATAAAATTCATAGAAAGTATAATATGATATTAAATATACAAATTAATCTAGAAAATTCACCGAAAGAAAACTACTGATACATTTTTTGAATAATGGATTCCTATTGTTTTAATTACTTGTTTTTACCATCCAAATAGCTTACAAATCATATGGGGTTATCCAAGTAGCCTTTCATTAGTCACGTACTCGTCCGGTTTTTCTTATAAAAAACAAAAGAAAAAAAAAAAGTAAAATAAAAACGCACTCGTGCGCATTTACACAATGAGTTCGCAAAGTCTTATCTCTTGTGGTTTATATTCCATTCACAGTGAATGCACTTCATCCTCTTCCCCATTCATAACCAACGCCAAGAGGCCAAAGCCCATTCATCGTGGAGGTTCCTAGCATTATGCGCTTTGTCTCACATCCGCGCAGGACTCAATAGGATACCTTAGGATTAGCGATAAGAATAATTCTAAAATACCCCACAGAAGTTGTTAATTCAATCCGATAACGATGAATAATTACTCTATATATACGGTTATATATATATTATATATATATATATCTATTAATATATATATAGTATATATATAATAATATTATATATATACACACTTACATACATACATTATATCTGATATACATACTATAGATATATATATATATATATATATATATATAAATTTATATACTATATATATATATATATATTATTATATATAATAGATATATATATATATACTATATATAGATATAATATATATATTATAGGATATATATATGATATATATCTTATATATATATACATATATTATATCATACATATACTACAAAATATATATATATATATATATATAATATATATATAATATATAGAGATATATATATTATATATATATAAAACAGAAATATAGATATACATATATATATATATTATATATATTATATATATATATATATATAATATATCTATATGTATGTATGTATATACATATACATACATACATTATAGATATACATATACATACATTCATTAAATATATACATATATATATATATATATATATTATATACTATATATATATATATATATATACACTATATATATATATATATATATATATATATATATATATATATATATATATATATATATATATATATATATATATATATATATATATATATATATATATAATATACATATATATATATATATATATATATATATATATATATATATATATATATATACATATATATATATATATATATACATACATATATATATATATATATATATATATATATAATATATATATATGTATATGGATATATATATATATATATATATATATATATATATATATATATATATATATATATATATATATGGGTGTGTGTGTGTCTGTGTGTCTGTGTTTGTGTATGTATGTGTATGCAATTGTAATAGCTATAATGCCCTCTTAACTTCTTGAATTATTTGCTCTACTTTGGATACGCTTGTCACTACAAAGCCTGAAGATCCAAGTTCAAAGAAATTTGTAGAAGTTGCGATGTCCGGTACCGGGAAGTAACCAGCAGATTCTACACAAACTGGAAACTCTTACCTGCTGTCAATGGTGCCCTCTGTCTGCAATCATGGCATTAGGCTATTAAGATCTCGTAAGTTCAAAAATATACTATTTATTACCCAAAGCAGTTGATTATAAAATAGAACAAGATGATTAACAAGTCATAATGGCAGAAAACCAGTATGTTAACATTCTACCCTCCTGACTAAGAATTCACTCCCAGACCCAAAATGTCAATAATTTCATCGTATTAGTCAGGTTAGAGAATCCCGTCTCTTAATTAGCCATGGAATAGGACCCATCTGTAATAAATTTAATAATGAATAAAAGACAGACTACACACATAGCTCTTTTCAAAGTATTCACGTAAAGAGAGTATTTCACACTTCTCTCTCTTTTTCAAAGGTAACGGTTTTCTAAGTCTTTACAAAATATGTCCTACCTTTATGATGGGCTTTCTCTCCCGACACACGGCGTGTACCACCTCACCTCTTAGCGTTCACCTAAAAGAATGTGACTTTCGCAAGTGCCTTGGACTATTAGGTCTGTAACACCCGTACAAGCGAATGTACATGCCTCTGTCTGCAATCATGGCATTAGGCTATTAAGATCTCGTAAGTTCAAAAATATACTATTTATTACCCAAAGCAGTTGATTATAAAATAGAACAAGATGATTAACAAGTCATAATGGCAGAAAACCAGTATGTTAACATTCTACCCTCCTGACTAAGAATTCACTCCCAGACCAAAAATGTCAATAATTTCATCGTATTAGTCAGGTTAGAGAATCCCGTCTCTTAATTAGCCATGGAATAGGACCCATCTGTAATAAATTTAATAATGAATAAAAGACAGACTACACACATAGCTCTTTTCAAAGTATTCACGTAAAGAGAGTATTTCACACTTCTCTCTCTTTTTCAAAGGTAACGGTTTTCTAAGTCTTTACAAAATATGTCCTACCTTTATGATGGGCTTTCTCTCCCGACACACGGCGTGTACCACCTCACCTCTTAGCGTTCACCTAAAAGAATGTGACTTTCGCAAGTGCCTGGACTATTAGGTCTGTAACACCCGTACAAGCGAATGTACATGCCTCACGACTGGATGAGTGATCTCTAGGTTAAACTGCTTGTGTATCAAATTCCTTCGCCCAAGTAAGCTGCCCCTACAGCTCCACTTGTCTCCAAGTGAGAAGTGATGTGTGACTTCACTTAACATTACATAGCACATCACATTGGCATTTTAAACATATTATTAATGATAGCCCCTCTTTCATCTGACAGAGCTTGGCCACCTAAAATTGCTAGCCCCTGCCTAGCCACTGGTCACACAAACAGCTCATATATATAAAACACATTGGCCAGCTCAAAAAAACAAACAAAAAACAGTGCACTCCCGTCGCACACCATATCAGCAACTAATGCACAATGTATCAATTTACCACGTGACTTTGGGCTACCTCCGTTGCTGGAGCCCTTGTGCTTCGTCAAATACACAAAAGTTTAAGAACTCCTAGTACACAAATTGTGATCAGTATAGCACCTAACATAATCATTAATATTGGTATAGTGTAACGGTCGTCGAAAAAAATTCCTCTTCGTCACTATCCTCCAGCGGCGGGACAGTAACGGTCTCCACTGTAGGCGGAATTCGAACCTCCTTTTGGTTTCCATGTAAGTGTTTATGAAATACTTTTGTGGACGAGTTGTAGACACGCCAACTAAGTACCATGAAGAAATCCAAGAGAACCCTGCAGGAACCATCGAACAGCTGGGATCCCTGTAGGACGAGCAAATTGTTGTAGACACAGGTCGAGTGCATAAACCAACTCGAAACAACTCAGCAGGCGCTATTATTCAGCGCCTGCGACCCTTGTGAGTGTATCCAACACCCTCTCGTCGCGAAACTGTAGATTCGACGTTTTCTACTGAAGGAAACATGGTCAGCACTCCGTTATCAAGGAAATATCCCGTGACTTCTATTCAAGTGCTACTCTCACCCGCCTCATCGAAGACTGTAGACTCCTGATTTATCCCAGAACGTATTCCTGAGATGGTATATCGAAGACATCTCATCCTTTGCAAAGGCAGTCCATAGAAACGGCATTCGTGTGTAGACTCGACTCAACCTCTGGTATTGTAGAACGAAGTCGTCTCCATCGCCATCGTCACGTAGAGTTGGGAATTCTCCAAAGTCATTTTGTGTCCATATTTAAAAGGTCTACATGGTCATAAAATAACTAAAGTCTTGTTGTACCCCACAAATCCGTCACTAATTAATATACTCGATCTATTAGTCAAATATTAAAAAATTCCTCGCTAAACCAAATATAATCTTTACCCACTGAATCCTCACAAATAATCCCATATATGACAAACATGCTATCAAAAGAGAACACATAAGTCTAACAACAAAAACCCCTTTATGGTCTATATAACTAGCCTCCATAAAATATAATGCCAAACACCCCTTCTATCCAACTCACATACCCTGACAAATCATATCTCCTATCTAAAAGAAAATTGCTATCTAGAGCTTAACCCTCATTGCAACATCTCTCGGAAGAAAAGAAAGAAAAGAAAAAAAGGAGAAAAAAAAGATAATAACAACAATAATAAGCGAACTTTCCCCCATTACACAGTGCACATTAAGAGAAAAATAAACATATATAATTCAATATCTTTCCCAAAACGGATTGTGTACCGTTACGGAATCTGCTACCGCAGCAATTCCATCGACCAGAAACGACCGGAAAAGA